>NW_022103911.1:0-41537 GCF_000313985.2 Echinops telfairi | reverse complement strand
AAGGAAGGAAGGAAGGAAGGAAGGAAGGAAGGAAGAAAGGGGGGTAAGAAGATATTTGGGGCGGAGAGGAAAAATAGCTGATACAAAGGGCTCGATAGAAAATAAATGTCTAGAAAAAAATGTGGGCAACATATGTACAAACATGCCTGATTCAATTGATGTATAGATTGTGATAAGATTGTACAAGCCCCCAATAAAATGCTTTAAAAAAAAATCCCTCTGCCTGCTGCTTCTAAATTGTACCAAAATAAGTGAAAGAGCCAAAGAAGCTAACAAAAAAGCATATATAAAAGCTAAGTAAACCTAGCAATAGTATCATTGCTGATTACCAACTTAAAAATGATTGAGTTGCTATTTTCTTTGCTCTCAGGAAAGAAAATAAGTAAAGCAGAATTTTACTTTAACTTCTCCGAATTAAAAGGATAATAAAAGAGTAAAAGGCAAAAGAAATTTGATAAATTTAACAAAAAGCATTTAATTGTATGATTACTTATAATTTGTATCAGTGCCCAGATATCAAATGGATAATGAGTTTATATTATCTCAACTTAACTAGAATTATAGCTGTTAGGGAATTATTTGACATATGAAGTATATAATGCCCTAGTTTCTTAAAGTTATGCAGTTCAGAGTACACAACTTACTTCTTAAGAGAAATCTTTTAAAGGCATAATCTAAAACAAGACCTATTACTCAAGCAAACAATTAAGTCAAGTGTACATTTGCCTGGAATGTACCAGTGAAGAGACAAAGCACCTCCTCTCATAAAGCAATCGCCTTGAAAGATATGTGACAAGCAAATTATGCTCAGTCCTACAAAAGTGAATTAAAGGGTAAAATGAGAGCACAGAAATATAAAGACCTAACCAGGTTAGAAATACTGATTCTTGTGGATGGGTGTTCAAATGTTTTACTTATGCAGACTTACTCCTATTAACAAAAGGGGTATCAAAATAGAATAAAAATTTGAGAAAAGCACCATTAATGATAATCCAAATGGATTAATTAGCTCTATTATCAATGTTAACTATTTTTCTATCCATTTTAAATAAAAATAATTATGGCTTACCATTTTCTTCAACTGTCATTGGAATATTAATTTCTAAGTATGAGCCAGCTCCTACATTTACATGGACAGCATTTGTTTCCTACCAAAATAAAAATTAATTCACATGAAAGATTCATTATTTTACTTTTCTTTTATTATTATTTGAGAAATATAATCTCCAGTGATATTCAATAATTACCAAAAGCTCCCAAAAATAGAAGTTCAAATTTATACCAACTTATACCAAAACCCTACTAAAACAATTTAGTTGGAACAAAAAGAAAATGAAGTAGAATATAGCTTATAATTCTATTACAACTAATAAATATATTTATATTGCATGACACTTAATAAAAATATACCAAGAATAGCATGCATACAATTGGCTTTGTTTGATGTGGTTTGGTGAGGAAAAATGAATAAAATTCATACAATGAAACTGTATGAAGGAACAGTCACCAAAAAATAATACAGAAAATTAGGTTCAAGTTTTAAACATAATTTATATTCTTTGTATTATTTCAATAATTACCCTATTTTTAGTAAACAGCAAATCAATTGTTGCATCTGCAATAATATTCATCCGTAGCTCAAAAGCAAGGATTTGTCTTGGTCTCCCAGGCTGTGCAATTTCAGAAACTTTCAGAACTTGATAATCAGGTGGAAAGAAAAACTTCCACAAGCAATCTCTACATAAGGAGGTAGAAGGAATAAAGACATGTAATCCCAAGTAAAAAGTGTCTGAAATCGGTATTCTAACTCTGTATCATCATTGCTATCTCATATAACAATTCGAGCACACAGAAATTATCGTGACAAAGCAATAACATCTAATCTCTATCAATTTCCTGGAGCCTAGCTTGTTGCTAATGCCTTTAGTGCACTTTGAACTCCTTCCATCATTACCATCAGTTCTTGAGGAGATGCTACCTCCAGAAATCTGGCTGAACGCAGACCAGTTCTTTTCGGTATAGTGGCTGTGTGTAATCCTTCCATCTTTTCAATGCTCCTATGCATCATTAAATATTTTGCCTGTACTCAAAAAACTCGATGCCATTGAGTCGATTCTAATAGCAACCCCGTAAGACAGCGTAGAACTACATTTGGGTTGCCATGGCTGTAAATCTCTATAGGAGCAGAAAGTCTCATCCTTCTCCCTCAGAGCAGCTCCTGGGTTCAAATCACTGTCCTTGTAATTAGCAGCCAAATTCGCAACCCACTATACTACCAGGACTCCTTATTTTGCCTACAGAATGCTTGATGTCATATCACAGCTGGTGTAGACTTCAGTCATTAGTGTTCCATGTCCCAAATTTGTTCTTACGATAATCTCCAAATTCAGGTGGGATTTACTTAAGGTTGTCCTTTGACTCTCACTGACTTGTTTGCATGTGTTTCTGCTTCAACTTAAACAAACACATGAACAGCTGATGGTCTGTTCCACAGCCGGCTTTCTCCAACTAATGATATAAAGCTTCTCTCTCATGTCTCTTTGCACAGGAGTCGATTTTATTCCTGTGTTTTCCATCTGATGAGGTCCACATATAGTCACCATTCATATTGCTGAAAAGTGCTATCTGCAATGAGTCAGTCGCTGGTTTACAAAATCCTCTCAGGTGAGCTCCAGACTTGTTTCTCCCACTCTCTGGGCCCTAACTATCACTCCTTTGTTTACAACTTTTTTTTTTTCAGTTGGGGCTTTTTTCTTTTTTTAATCATTTTATTAGGGGCTCATACAACTCTTATCACAATCCATACACACATCAATTGTGTAAAGCGCATTTGTACATTCATTGCCCACAACTTTTACATTATAATCAGTCACCAGTAATGATCAGTGCATCTTATCTGCATCCTTGGAAAGTTTCAGGCTATAGATACGGACTTAGTTTTGTTAGTTAATAAAATGTATAAAGTCATTATTTTCAACTGCCACACAGAAAATATACCACAGCTTATTATGGAAAAAAAGTTATAGAAGGAAAATTGAAATGCAGTAAAGGTCAGAGTATTTGTTTGCTAAACTGAAATTTTATCCACATTTACTTTCAAGTTTAATAAATAACCTAATTTAAAATGTAATAAATGATATAAGCATACTACTAGAGATATTCAAGTAACAAGCTTACTCATTTACCACACAGTTATTTAACATATTAAATATTCCTATATACCTAGCATACCAAGATTAATAAAGTATAAAACTTGATAAAGTATATAGTTCTTCTGATGTTACTTAGGTAGCACATTTTAAAACATATCAAAAGAGTTGGCATTAAGTTGGTTAAGGTCTAAATCTTCCTTATGACTTCATACCACTGTTCTAACTACAGTGAAGTGAATGACTTGGTATGGCTCTTCTAGCCACAGTCTACATGCCTCCCACCAAACTGTTCAGTGTGCCCATCCTTCTGGATAGGAAATGAGCCATCTCAGAGGTGGGAAATGGGACCTCTCAATCTCCTTTCAAGAAAGAAGAGCCACGAGGAGAGAGCATCCCAAACCCCTGCCCACAGAAGTAATGGAAGCAGAGGCAAAAGTACCACAGGAAAACAGTGTGGCAGTGGACTTCCAAACAGGTAGCAGCCTTTGAAATTCTGAGGGTAGTTCTAGTCTTTATTATGGTCATTATGAGTCAGAATCAACTTGATGGCAGTGGGTGTTTGTTCAATAAATTACCTGTCTTTTATCACTGAATTCCCAATTACCCGGGGCATACAGTAAGCAAATAATTGTTGACTAAATACAGTAAGAAGAAATCAATAGGTAACCTGCATATTTGCCATCATTGTGGTTAATTAGCAAAATTACTTTTAAAAAACCTCTACAAGCAAATTATTATTTAGGTCAAAATATTTTCTTGCCATAATAAAATAGTTTTTAAAAATAGTAAAGTACTTGTCAAGTAAAATGCTACTAGTATAACAATAGTTTGAAAAAGTATTATAACAATACTTTGAAAAACTTATAAAAAATATAATTTACAAAAGTACCTCTGCCTATCAGCCCATGGTCCATAGTTGAAATCTGTTCCTTTACCACATACTATATCCAGTCCCCAACATGGAGGTAAGTCTTGTAATTTGCAATCCTCACTACTCGTGTCTTCTTCAATATTTTCTTCTGTTTCTTCTGGAACAAGCCCTATGTTGCAGATTACACAACATAAGGATAATTACTTAAAATGATCATTAGAAAGTTTCTTTAGATCCATGGTTCGCACAGTTTTTTGGTCTCAAGAAATTTCTTCTCTCTTAAATGTTATTAAAGATCCCAAAAGAGTCACATGAATTATATCTTTATTTTTCCTCAATCTTCAAAATTAAAATTAGAAACCTAAAAATACATTTTAATAAAGCAATAAAACCATTAAATGTCAATCCAATATATTTCTAATATAAAATAATTACATGCCTTTATAAAAGAAGAAACTTAATGAAGCGTTTTGACATTGTTTTCACCACCACGATCCTGTATTTCATTTTAAAAATCACACACACAAAATCTTCAATCCAAAAGACGGGAATTTATTTTTTAAAAACTTTAGATCAATGCTTTAAATGATCAAATTTAAAATGAGTCAAAATGGAAAACAAATGATAAGGTGTTAAATTTTGACCTAACTGTATCTGCATTGATCCACTTTCCAATGCACTATGTCTGAAAACAAGGCTATTCACATCCCTGGTCAATGGTCCAAAGAGTTTCGCCAGAGACTCGTCTGCACAGGGATTCTGAAAATGGACTTGGGGCTTTCACTGTCGTCTACAGCCCTCTGCAAAGCAGGTGCTTAGGATTTAAAATACAATTCCTACCTCCAGTTTTATATTTTATTATTTACAATCCTTGAATCACACAGGCTGTTGTATTTCTTCTATGTGGATATAGAATGGACTTGCTTTGGGGTTTATTTTAATCACTTGTTCAGGTAATTCTGAATGTTCTTCTTTGATACTACATCAAAATGCAGTTAAGTATTTATTCCCTTAAAGGTTACTCGCAATAAAGATCTTAAACGCATCCCTGATCTTTTCCTGCTCAGATACATTAAGACCAACTGGTTGTTCTTTCACTTTGAATATATTTTTACTTCTGCCTAATTTTATAGCACCATGTATGGGCCATTTGAAAAATGTTGGTTCAGAGTTATAAATATTTTTTCATAAATTGACAAATCATAAAATATATTTTAAATCACATTTGTAAATATCACAAATGATCCCATCAGAAAAGCACCTCAGTCACAATACTGTCACTTGAGCTACAAGCATGTGACGGCTTGAAGGGTAAGTACTTCCCATTTTGTTATAGAGAATACTAGCATATCAAAGGTTGGATGACAGTAATAATTTTACTACTTAACCAAAGCCGTTTTTAAGTAAAACTGGCATTCTTGTGTTATGCTGTGAAAAATGAAAAAATTATTAGTATAGTTTGGAGCTACTGTCTTGAGTTATGCTATAAGAGCAAATCTATCTATTATTGTTTTTACAACATCAGTGCAAATGTCAGCACATTAAAAAAGGAAAATAGCACCTTAATTTTGTGAAGAAAATAGCTTTGAATTCATAACACACACACACACACACACACACACCCCGAGAGGTCACAGCAACCCCTAAGAATTCACAGACTACAGTTGAAGAACTGCAATCTTTGGACAGGTGAGGATAGCACAAATCATCTTAGTAGAATTGAAAGATTAAATTTTATGATATGTGAAGTATATGCCAATCAATCTATTTTTCAAAATACTAAAGTAGAAAAAATAAGACTAAAAATCAAACCTCTAAAGACTTCAATAATATTGAAGTCACCTCTGAAACATTTCCTTGATTTCTCTTTAAACTTTGAACCTCAAATTTAACATATTGCTATATTTTGTCTTGTTTTGTTTCCACTGAGCTAAAAGGAACTCGTTTTACTATAATTCCATTTTCTTATTTTTTATTTGTGGTCATTAGCATTCTAAATTTTTGAAGTATTTCTGTGAAAAACAAAATCTGACAAAAAGATTTTACTATGTAGTTCTATTTTACAGTAGAACTATTAAAAGCTTTAGTTAACTTTGGAAATACAATACAAATATTTAATATAAGCAAATACTCATAGTCACATGTATCATTTACTGGTGCTTATATCCTAAGTAGATTTATCATTAGGTATCAGGATTTCAAAGAAGCATCAGAATTGTGGCTATGAAACATATTTCAAAGTATAATTAGTACCTGGCTCATCCATGTAGTAATAGATGTCGACATCATTTGACTGCATCACCACGAAACCTTCTCCCATTAATCGTGGTGGTCTATAAAACAGAAAGGGAAAGGCAAACTAACTACATCTCTAGATCCTAAAAATGTGCACCGTCCTACTTAATCACAGTAATAGATTCAAATAAAAATTAAAAATACTAAAAAGCCTATCAACAGTAGAAACTTGAAAAGGGAAAACATATTTCACATCACAATACACTGTTCCACAATTGCATATGATTATAAATAAAATGGTCCCGAAAAAAATGCTCTAAATATATTAGCTCAAGAAGAAAGTTTTTTTGTTTTATTTTTCATTTTGTTTTGAATGAGAGAGATCAACTTAGAATAAAGTTTAAGTAAGTCTAGATGAACAGGATAGGAAAAGTCTGAATTTGTACAACAGGATTAAAAATTAATTTATAAAAATAATTTTATCTACCTGTATAAAAAGTATAATAGTTCAATGATACTTTGAAAAGAAAAAGGTTAGGTCATTCTAATCATATACAGCTTTATAATGCCCATTTCGGAGAATATGTAGTTGATAACCTTGAAAGAAATTTTTTTTAAGTGAAAAAAAATCTTGAACTCAAACTCTGCAATGATGCTTCTGTACCATCAATTAACTTTCCATAAGCTACTAACCTTTATCTGCTTTGATTTAACAACTTTTGTCTTTATCACTTACTACAGTATCATCTTCATATCAAAATAAAATTCCCAATACTAATATCATATGATAGTACTGTAGTAATAGTGCTCAGTTATATCTGACCTCCTCTGAATTCCCTTTTACCATGAGGCAAGAATCAGACATGTCTTCATCCTCTATATATCTTTACCTATTCTGATACCAACCACTCCTCTCCTGGCAATGTACTTGAATGCTGGGTTCGAAATTCACTGCAATAGCCACAGAGAACTCACAGACAATACTCACAACTAAGGTGGTTTAAGAAGGGAAGTGCAGCAGCCCTGGTGTCAGAGCAGTTACACATTGAGTTGTGAACCTCAAGGTTAGCACTTCAAAACCATCAGCTTCTCCAGAGGAGAAAGACAAGGCTATTCAATCCCATAAAGACTTACAGTCTCAGAAATTCACAGGGGCAACTTTATAAGCTTGTCCTATAGAGTCCCTGTGAGTCAGAATCAACCCCATGGCAGTGATTTGGGGGGTTGGGACTACCACAGGACAGGATTCCAGACCAAAAACCAAACTCATTGCCTTTGAGTCAATGCTGACTCCCAGTGACTTCCCTGTGGGTTTTCAAATCTGTACCTGTTTACAGAAGTAGAAAGCCTAGCCTTTCTCCTGCAGCACTGCTGGTGGTTTCAAACTGTCAACCATTCAGATCATAGTGCAACACATAAACAAACCACGACCAGGGCTGCCTACAGGACAGGGTAAGAAAACATTAAAGATGCAGTCATTGTCTTAGCCTATGGTGCCTCTGGTCTCAGCCACTTCAGACAAAGATCTCAAACGTGCTGCACTTCCCATTGCTCGTGAGATGTCTCTCTGTCTGACTTCAAAAATGTAAGGAGCCCTGATGGCCTAGTGTTTACTCATTGGGCTGCTAACCAAAAACATGTCTCATCTTTATAGGTGTCGTAACTAAAACTAACCAATCTCCTCTATTATTGTTACACATGACCTATTTACGTAGCTCCACCCAATCATGTGTAGGGAGTTACAGAGACATGGATAGACAAGTCATATTAAGAAATTTTACTCTAAAACAGATGGATATAAATTCATCTCTTTTCTAAATATGTATTGACTTACAAATGTTAGGTATAATTTCACAAGTTAACTCTTTACACTAAATGAGCCCCAAAGCTGTCCCATTCTAACTCCAATAATGCCCCAAAACAATGTTGATTCAAATTTGAAGTTTTCATGAACTCAAAATGAAACTCTATTATAACACATTTGTTAATATATTTAAATAAATTTAATTCACTAATTACTCATTCCTTCCTAAAACAAAAACCCACCTGCAATGTATATTTTCTAACATAGACTATCATAGCTTAATTGTACAAAATAAGTTTCTAAAATATGTTAAGAGTAGGAAGTGAAATGGGTAGAAAAATTATAGCTACAATCATGCAAAAATGTTTTAAATTAGTTTTTTTATTGCTACTGTATACATTTATCCTGTAATGTAAGTGTGGTAGTCACCTAATCTGGTGCCAATTTAAGGACTAGGAGTGTAGGGGTGGAGTCTAGGCTGTCAATCTGGAGATACGCAATGAGACTTCTGTGTGGGTATGGCCTTCTGAGAATTCTGGGAAATCTGGTACTTCCTCCTTGGAGGTGGAAGACACCTCTCTCTGCTACTCCCTGGGAGACATTGCAGAAGACAAGCCACATGGACACAACCAGACCTCGGAAGCCGGAGAAGCCACAGAGAGACCCCTGTCAGCGCTGAGATGTTTCCAATGACACTAGATCCAAAGACTTTCTACCCACTGGCCTGTGATCTTCTGCATTCGGTTTCATTGCATGTGTTACGTGAGTCTGAAGAGGACTTTATAGATTGATATCGGAAATATGGGCTAATATTCATCTGGACTGGGCTGGGATGTTTTCTCAATGTTCAGTTGCTCTTGTATATAAATCTCTTTCTTATACACATATGTGTGTCCATGGATTGGTATCTCTAGTCTACCCAAACTAACATAGCAAGTGAGATATAGTAAATTACTATTGTCCTTCTAGCCACAATCCCTTGTCATGTATTATATAGTCTAGCTTCTATGCCTGTGGCTATAATCCCAGTTTGGAGTGAGGTCTCTGCTATGCAAATGTGTATAAGAGCCAGTTCAAGATACCTGTCTGAAGTCACAGAGGTTCAGACCAGAGGCACCATAGCCTGTGGCACAGAGGTCATGTGATGAGACAAGGAGACTAAGAGACATAACAGAAGACTAACACCAAGACTGTGAGTCAGAGCAGTGGACTGGCTTCCTGACCCATAAAGGCCAAGACACAATGTGGCTGAGAACTGAGGGCTGGAGAAACACTTGGCTACTGGATCAGGAGGTGTGTTGCAGTGGACTAATGACTGTACCCTTCATGTTTCCTGATCATGACTTGTGGTAATCTGTTACTTCCCTAAAAAATCCCCTTACTCATGAATATCGTCTGTAAATTCTGTATGGCCATTGCTGTGTGGCAAGGAATTCCTGAGCCCAGTATAAAAGCAGAATGGAAGGAATGCTTGGAGTCAGAATGGCAATGAAAAATGGCGGGCGTAGGCAGAGGTGACCCATGGCAACAGGGAAGCAAGAGGAGGTCGGGCGTGGCCTTCCTTACCCTTTTTCTCAACAGGACTGCACTATTAATGGCTTTCAGAGAGAAAACCTAATTAATGCACAATTTGAAGCAGAGATATAAAAAGAATGCTAAATATTTAGTTGATAATCTAGATGAGATATAAAAAACAGTATGCGTTATTTTTTCCACAAGATTTTCTTACTCATCATTTTGAAGACCAACATATCTTGGGCTAGGAACAAGCATGACGCGAACATTTTCAAGTTTTCCTTTCACAATATGCATAAATTGGTCGAGATGACTTGAAGGTGGTTTTGTAGTGTAAGTTAGGAAAGCATCATCAAAGTTGATACATAGAGTTTGAGGTTGGTAATGATTCCCAAAGGCTACCCGTCCCTAAAAAGAAGACAAAAGAAATATAGCATGCTGTTCTTCCTGGCTGTTATTTTTCCTTAGCTGATTTTACAACAAATACTTTTAAATACCAACTCCATGGTTCTACTTTAGCACCACATGATATTTAAATTATTTGACTAGTCTATTTAGACGACTATGGAAAACTATTAAGCACTTCTGAATAAATAGCCTTTAAGGCTAATAAATTTGTGTTAAACTAGCGCCCGGTGGGTTTATGGTTCAGAGATGGGCTGCTAACCTCAAGACCAGCAGTTTGAAACCATCAGCCACTCTTGAAAGAAGAGGCTTTCTACTCCCATAAAGAGTTCCAATCTAGGAAACCCACAGGGGCAGTTCTACCCTCACTTATAGGGTCACTGTGAGTTAGAATCCACTCACTGGCAGTGAGTATTGGTGCTAATGTAATTCTTTCACACCTTATAGAAATAGGAACCAAAACACACGCCACAAAAATTACTGTCTTTTCTTAGAACATAAACCGCCACAAGTAAAAGTTCTACAATATTAATCCACTAAACATTAATTATACTTACAGTGCTCACATTGACCTTTATGACTGGGATAAGTGATCTCCATGAAGATGTGGGGTCTTGTGATTCTGTTTTTACTTTCACTCTGAGAGAGAAAAAGAAAATTAACATAAACAAGAAAAACTTAAACTCCGTAGGCTACAGTTGACTTCCTCACAAAATACCTTACTAATTATCAGATGTACCTTTCTAAATACATCTGGTTCTGCTCCAGCAAACAAAGTAATGATCATCTATAAAAATATTGATATCTTTAATTTTATGTCCTTTATTGAGTTTTTAGAATTACATGCTTAAAAACAAAATTAAGTTTTTAAAATAATATATAATAATGGCAAAATGATAAAATATGCACTACATCTACTATATTGCCAAAACAATAACTGATGTAAAGCACAAGTCGTTTTGGTGTCTTTCACCATTTAAACACTTCTGAACCAACCCAGCTGTTCCTTTTCCTTCCTTCCCCATCACCTTGTGCCAATCTTATCTTCTCAATAAAACGAATATAAAACAGGTTAAGAACACGAAAAAGGTCAGCTATACATAAAGTATGCAGTTTTAGAAAACAAATTCACAGAACACTTCAAAAACTCAACCACCTTTCTTCAAAGAACTTCTGGTGCACAAGTCGCTCTTCTGAGGCTATCGCTACAGTGTCCCTTAGCACTGACCTCACTGCCTCCTCCTTTTCCCTTGAATCCAGACTTTTCTCTTTCCTCACCAGAATCAACCCAGTGGATGACCACACCTTGCCTAAACTGTTACAACACCGTCTAACTGGTCTCTTGCTTCCAGCCGTATCCTCCTCCAATAACCTTATAGCCTTCACGTAAAATCATTTTCCTATACTGTACCTGGTTTCTGTTTATCTACTTAGTCTAATTAACCGCCTTTCTCCCTTCAAATAATTCACTCCAGCCACAATACATTATTTTTCAGTTCCCTTGTTGCATATGATGTTTCTTCTCTGTGGTATATTTTTAATTGGTTTCTTTGCCCATTTAACTCATACATCCTTCAAATGCCAGACCTCTCTGATCCCATGGAATTTTATTCTGTCCTACGGTGGTAGCATATCTTGCATCATAAATCGAGCGAACTCCTCTACTAGGATGCAACATCATTTGGTATTTAAAACCCAACCAAACGCACTGCCATCGAGTTGGTGCCAACTTACAGCGACCCTATAGGACAGGGAAAACTGTCACTGTGAGTTTCTGAGACACTGACTCTTCACAGGAGTGCAACGGTTCTCCAGCAGAGTGGCTGGTGTTTTTGAACTGTTGACTTTGAGGTTAGTAGCTCAACACATAACCACTACGCCACCATGGCTAGCAACATCAACGTGGTGGTGTAAATTTGCGAAAGCATATTGGTGATGGGTACACAAGATGATTAAAAATTGGTCTCACTGAACTGTACATGTGAAATATATTAAGTTGTGAGATTATTTTGTTATTTTATAAATATAATTACCTATATACACATATACAAGAGTGTATGCCATTATACGTGTTCACAATATTATTTAATCTTTCTTAGTTATTTCATAATTTCCATTTATTTCAACTTGTGATTTTGGCCCATGTCTCTAAGACTTCTTTTGTCAAGCAACATGTTCAGGCTTCCCTCTCACATTAATGGACATGTACACCCAGAACAAACAGCTTCCTTGATTATTAACCCTGAAATAATTATTTCAATTTAATCATCTTTTTGTAAATCTTGGGAGTGGAATTGGAGAAATGAGAAAAGTAACCATCATTTCCTCAGTAGTGATTTATTCCTAATCATTTAATCAAGCTTTATCCCATCAAACTACAAAAGTGTTCACCAAAATATAACAGCACAATCTAATAATAGCCTTCTCTTCAGATTGATTTTCTCTAAGACACAGCATTCTTTTATCACTACTTTCTTTTTAAAACTTCCTTCTTAGCTTTTGTGACTGTCATTCTTTATCTTCCTACTCCTTCTGTCTCTTGCCCCATCAGCCAGACGTAAGCACAAAGATAATCTACAGTGCATCATTTTTTAAGAGTGATATATAGCCATCAAGGTTAGAATGGTAAGACTTTGGAAAATTCATTTAAGGTTATTAAATCACTTAGAATGGAGTTAATAACACAACAGCAACCATCAAAATTGTTCTGCTACAATATTAAAGTTCTAAGGGTAAAACATATTCATATAATTATATGAAGATATAAACAAAAAAGATACTTTCAATTCTATACCTAAAATTAGGAACTCTCTATTCCAGATAGCTATAGAGTTTTATCTTACAATAGAATAATTTCACTTTTGATATCTTTTAGCCATTCCAAATGTGCTTCAACTCCTTATATTTATCTTCAGACAAATTTATCCTAAACACTCTATCTGAGATTTCCACTAGTTTGGGTTTTTATTTCTTTCCTAATACAAAGACTAAAAGTTTATTGTTATTTTCTGCCTGTCCTGCCTCCCTAGACCTCCGTCCATTACAGATAATCTATCACAAAGCTCAGCGCCCTTCATGGTATCGCTTGTACTCGCTACTTCTTCTTCATTTCACCACTATCACTCTAACCCAGACTCTTCTCACCTCTCTGGGGCCATGTTTTGACCACTAGCACGATATATGTCATTAAACAATGATCTTCAATACTTTCTCAATTATTAAACATATTTTTTTCTATAGAGATTTAGACATTAAATATATTTAGGCCTTATGGACCAACTTTAACACCATAACACAAAAGCAGCCATAGCCGATATGTCCTTACAAATAGGTGTGGCTATGTTCAATCATACTTTACAAAAACAAGCGGTGGGGTGGACTTGACTTGTAGGTCAAAATTTGTACATCGCAGTTGTAGAAACATGTTTTTAAAAAATAAGGTAGACCAAATATGTAGCAATCTTAAAAGACATAGTGATGCACAAAAATCAAATTATGAAACTATACACACTGTATGAATTCATGTATGGTTTTTTAAAAACGCATAAAACAAAGCCATACATTATAAGTACATATACTATATTTATGTATATGTGTATGTGCATCTAAAATTTTAAAAAGAAACCGAATTGATAACAGTAGTAATCAACATGGAGCAAAATAGCACTAGTGAACAGAGTGAATAAGTTATAGTTTATATTATATAAAACTGTTCATTTCAGTTTTCAAAGAATTACACTTGTATTTATATAACTGAAAATTTTAGTTAACTTATTAAGAAAATGTATTAAGTGCTTAGGTGAACAGAGTCAATAATATTCTGATAAGGATAAAGTTTAAAAAATATGACATTGAACCTTTCAATTTTAGATTGGGTTCTTGTTCTTCCATTTTCCCGTGTTTTATCATCTTCTTTTTTGGGTGGAATTATTGTTGGTTCCAAACCAAACAGTTCTTGAAGGCGTCCATAAAGATCAGAACGATTGTAGACATGAAATTCAAAGTCATTGACTGTGATGTATAATCTAGTTTCTGCCTTTGGATCTATAGACATCAATTACAAACAAAAAAAATTTTTTACTCAATTATTTTTTATAGCTACAGTAATTCAGATTTATTTTAAAAGAGAATTTTATGAAATAGAAATGTATATTAAATTACAAACCTGATTTTACCATAGTATTTTAATTTACCATTCTAAAAACAAACTGAATTTCTAGATTCTAGTTGTGTAACACACAGAGCATCAGCATCAACTCACTAGCAGTAAGGCTTTTTGTTTGAGCTGTCTAACAAATAAATTTAAAGATATTGTGTTAAGAACAGTAAAAATGTCATTTACTGAGTAAAAGAAAAATTTTACCCGGTGAGTAAACCTCCAAGTTTATACTAAAACATACAATAGTAAAATGCTCAGTGATGTATTTAAATAACACATTAATATTTGAGCTTTTATACCTCAGAAGTAGGATTTTTCATAAACACATAGAATTTGTTTTTTAAAAACTACACAATACCAAAACAAAGGTTTTGTGAATGGTAAACTTCAATCAAAATCTTATAAAAATGAATAATTACATTAAATTTAAGTAGCAGTGATAATTAATGAATCAATATACAAGCTGATTTGTGGGGCATTTCTTTCTGTTAACAATATAGTCCATGTGTTTATAAGTAGAGCAAAGCAATACATACCACATGCCAACCACAGAAGGCAAGAAAAGGACCATAATCAGTGTCAACTTTATGAACCATATAAATTTTCTGACATATTTTACTCTTTATCCATTCTTACCTCTACCCAGTACATTGAAATGAAAAAAAATAGAATTAAAAATTATCTGTTAGAAAAGATTTTTTTAAATAGGTGAAGGGACTATATTAACTTTCAGCTTTAGCATCCTCTTAGTCCCAGACTTTGTGAATCTTATCATCCAACACTGTGACATTCACATAATGGGCTCCAATGTTTTTGTTGTTGTTAATAAAGGGCCTGAGACTTAAGTTATGCACAGAAACAGCTCTTGACTTAACAAGCAGCTGACTGACTGATTGGGAAGGGGGCCTAAACGAGTGCTGTACAACAGCTCAAGGTTCAAGCAGTTAAATGAGACAGCTTGTTTTCCAAAGGGAAGTTAGTAAAAAATCATGTATTTAATTATGTAGTTCAGATATCTGATATTTGTAGTAAAACAATTAAGGTACAGAAATATTCCCAGGACCCTTTAACACTTAGAATCAATATTTCATAGAAATACAAAAATATTCAACTGGCCTTTAAAAAACTGCTCAGGGTAACAACTTAGCAAATTAAGTAAAACTTGCTACAATTTTTTTAAATACCAGATTATACTAGGCTAAAGCTTCTAAGACAGACAAAATAACAGGAAAGGACAAGTTTGTCATCACAATGTAAAATTTCTTTTGGATAAGAAGATGTATGCCTTACTCAAATTTGAATATGTTCACTACACATAAAAACAACTGATCCTCCTATCATAAGCAATAAGTCAAGAAAAGTAAATTTTAAAAAGTTATTGTCATTGAGTCAATGCCAACTCATAGCGACCCTATAGAAAAGCCCCTGTGAGTTTCCAAGATTAACTGTGTAAAAGCAGAAAGTCCCAAAATTCTCCGAAGGACTGGCTGGTAGTCAAACTGCTGACCTTGCAGTCATAGTAGCCCAATGCACAACCACTATGCTAGAGATCCTTGAGAGGGAAATATAGGGCATGTAAAAGGGTAAGGAAGAACTAAAAATATATCCCTATTCAGAAATGATGACCTATGCATAGAAATTCCCAGAGGTTCCACAAGAAAGCTACTGGAAACTAAATAGAAGTCAGCACAGTACTACAGGATAAGAGATCAAGATGCAAATATCAATTGCAATCCACTCTAGTAACATAGTTCTTGTTACTGTTGGGTGCCACGGAGTTGGTTCTAATTTATAACAGATGGGACACACCCAAGGTCATATTTTTGCTCTCATGTACTTGTTCTAATTTTCTTCAGCTTCAACTTAACTTGCATATAAGCAACTGACAGTCAGTCTCTGGCCTTGTTTGGACTGATGATATTGTGCTTCTCCAGCGGATCTTCCCACTAATGTAGTCAATTTGATTACATGTAGAGATGGAATTTATAGATGTCATTTATGTTACTGGAAAAATATATTTGAAGTGACATCATTGAGCTTGCAAAATTCTATTTCTGGGATCTCTAGCTTCATTTTTAACATCAAGGACCATATTTTCCAACTAATTATCCTCTTTGTTTCCAACTTTCCAACTGAATCACTAGTAATTATCAATGCATTTTGATTACATGTTTCATTAATATCAGTTAAGTTAGCAGAATTCTTCAATGTCTTTGTCATTTGCTTTTACAAAAAGAACCCCATAGAGGACATCAGGGAAGTCTTACCAGTTTCCATATCCCTACCACCTCGCCAAAGATAAAATGCTTAAGAATGAATTTAACTAGAGACATAAAACCCTTGAGCCAAGGAAACTATATCAAGAAAAGCAAAGCAAAAGTACACTAAGATAGCATTTCGCTCTGGCAATACTAGCCGTGATCAAACATAAACCAGAAAATAACAAACACTGATGGTGCTGAAGGAACACTGGAACTCTTATCTACTGCTGATGGGACAGACCACAGTATGTCCAACCGCTATGGGAAATCGTATGGTGCTTTTGTAAAAAGCTAGAAATAGAAATACCATACAATCCAGCGATCCCACTCTGAAGTGTAAATCCCAATGAAAGAACCATGGCGCCAATTAACGTAGGAACACACCTGGTTATTGCAGCTTTCTTCACAGTAACAAAAAGAAGGCAACAGCCAACGTGCCCATCAATGGATTCATGTATAAGCATAATAAATAATAGTGATGAATCCATGAAACATCTCACATTTATCAGTCTGAGTAAATCTAGTGTACATTATGCTGAGTAATATTAGTCTGTCTCAAAAATTGCATGATACCACTATTGTGAAATGTGAAGAATAAGTTTACATAGAGAAAGAAACAATCTTTGATGGTGATGAGGGATGAGGGGAGGGAACAGTGGTTATAGAACATAAGTGTTACTTCTGGTACAGAAAAGGCAGGACACAATAAGAATAAAGTCACCTCAACATGACCAAAGAGTATCAGGACAGAGAGGTATGGAACAATAAAGGGCAACTACAGTAAGTGCTATGACATACACTCCTACAGGAGTCATAACAAATAAGAAGTTATCAGTAGGTACCTAAGTAAATACATACACTAAATAGCTGAAGGTGGTCAAATGGGAGTCCACATACAACAGAATACCAAGAGGGCACAGTCATAGGGCTACCTAAGAAACTGTTAGATGTCAAAGCTTAGGTTCGTACTCTTGGAAGACATCTGGATAAACTGGCAAAACACAATAGATAGGTAAGGTTCTACATCCTATTCTAGCGAATAGCATCTGGGTTTTTGAAAGCTTATGAGGGGCTATCTAAGAAGCAATTACAGGTTTCTCACTACCAGGAGCAAAAGAGAATGGCAAAAACACACACTAGCAAGCAATTGCTCCAAAAGACTAATGACCCACACGAATCACGGCCTCCTTTATAACCCGAGACTATAAGAATTACAGGGTGCCCAGCTACCACTACCAACTACTTTAACCAGAACCACAAAAGAACGTCCCAATTAGAATGGATAACAATTGTAGAGAAAATCAAATTTATATTAAAAAAAGGTCAGACAGTGGTCTGAAAAAGACTGGAGCCCAGAGACTACAAATCTCTGTGGTGAGAAAAACAGATCCATAGCAAAGCCAAGAGCCTGCATTTGTTCTTTTGTTGGTGTTCACTCTAATCACAATAGAGAAATGAGAATCAGCAGCAGTGGCGGGTAGAAGTATGAATAATGACAGAGAGAGTGGAAATTGTGAGGTCTATTGGAGGAATCAGTCGTGTTAGAAAGGTCAGCTTAACCAGAGTGTGGGTTAGGTCTAGCGATATAATGGACAGTAAAGCTGGAAAGGGCAGTAACACTGGAAATAGGAAGTAGTTAACCTTGGTTGCTAACCGAAAGTTTCAATCCAATCTGAGGCATTTTGTAAGAAAAACCTAGTGACGACTTCCAAAAACTCTAAGGAGCCTAGTTCTACTATGATACATATGGACTCATTATGAATTGAAATGACTCGATGACAAATGGCTTACAGATGAAAATATAATTAGGGGTCACACAGAGGAGAGCCTGTCTTCAGGCAATTTGAAACCTGATTAAGGATTTCAAGCACAAAGGTGATAACCTTCAGAACTTTTGAAACTTCAGAGATTAAAAACAATTATTTTCATCTATGACAAAGTATAGAACATTTCAATATTCCTAATCAAAAACTCTATGATGGGATATCTTAAATTAAAAAAATAAAATAAAACTCACCATGTTGTTTCTGCTTTGGGTTATACATTTTCCACCACCGAAAAATGATAAATCCATCTTGAATTCTAAATAGGTAATTTATAAAAGTAAGAATTTAACTAGTATTTTACTTCTTAATCATTACAAAATATAGTTAATTGATAATGAGTAAGAAAATCACAAGGGCACTGATGTACTAAATACAATCTACTGTATTTTGAGAATCAGCACTTCTCACCTAATTCTCCACTTATTCCTAAGGACCCCACAGAGGCACACCATGGAGAGAGGTGACACTGTAATGCCTCAAAATCATCAAGGTGGAAAAAGGACTTGCATAGCTCTAAATTAATTATTATAATTAGGTAAAACTTAGTCCTAGATTACATTTAACATGAAAATGAAGTGCTATCAGAGGATTTTTTAGTTATTTCTAAATGGCATAAAAAGTATGTGAACAACTAGCGAGATCCTGAAGGAAGATGACAACATAGTAAAGCGCATACTTGTAAAGTTATTCTTTCATTTCTACAGATTACATTACTTCATGTGCCCAAAGAATGGTCTTTTATTCTTTACTTATAATTCTGAAATAATTTAAACCTATGCAGATGTTGAATTCCCAACATCACAAATAGGGCATGAAAAAAACAAGCTCACTGCTATCGAGATAACGCTGACTCATAGTGACTCTACAGGACAGAGTAGAGCTGCCCCAGTGGATTTCTGAGATGTAAATTCTTACAGGAACAGAAAACCTCATCTTTCTCCCATGGAGCTGGTTGTTTCGAACTGCTGACCTTGAGGGTTAAAAGTCCAATATATAATGGACTAAGCCACCAGGGCTTCTTCAAATGAGGTGCAGGTGTTAACCAAACCCGGGCACCTTCTCAACTAATTAAAAAATTTAATATTCTATTTAAACTATAAATTTTAAGAGAAATGATAAAAAGTAGAATAAGCTTTTATTTCAAGGACTCAAATGCTATTAATTATTGTTTTTCATTTTATTCAGGTATATATTTCCTAAGAGTAAAGTTGGAGCTGCTAACAGATACTAAACAATTCTAAATTCTTATTATCACTAATAAGGAACTAATGGATGAGAGCTATTAACTTCCCTTACTTTCCTTTCATATAACAAATGACCACTATGAATTTCACAACAGAAACAGATAACTTCATGGTTCAGCTTTTCATTTAGGAATAAAATGAGATCATTATTCATTTTTTATAAGCTGCTTTTTAATAAACTTTTTGCTAGTCTAAGCCTTAGCTAAATTAATCTTTTGGTAACATTTTAAAACATCAAATAATCGGTTTTTATTTACTAAAAAATAAAAGATAACCCTTAAAGTTTTATTTAAAGAAGAAAATCATATTAAATAAATTTTATCATGATTATTTTTATAGTATTTCAAGTTTATATTTTATTAAGATAAGCTCTGTTTTATTTTATTACCTAATAGACATGTCTTCTGTAATGTAATATATTTCACGAACCATGACTTTCCCAGAAAGAACAGAGAAAGAGAAGGAGCCTGTTTTAGAAGAAAACAAAAGCAATTAATGTAATTGTTTTGATATAGTGCATTAGCAATTAATGTAATTATTTTGATTAATACATCCTTAAAATTCCAAATATCCTATTTAAGCAATAATTCACAGTTCCCTCCCATTCCTTCCCTAACATCCTACAGTCTTATTAACTTCCTTTCATTCTTTAATCAAATGTAATAACAAGTATCTACATAATCATTATCATCATCAGTGGAAATGAGCCACTATATACCCACATGAGGATATTAGTTTTTGTACATGAATAATCCCCTTAATTTTGCACAACCATTAAAGATAACCATTAAAGAGCAGTGACTCACTCACTGTTTCCTTCTATTAATTGTATGACTCCAAGAACCAGTCATCCTTTAAATTAGTGGAAGAGGACCTATATTTGTGTGAGGCTTTACTTATGTCCATTAAGAGGAACTCAACTACATGGAGGTGACAATACTTCTATCCAGTAACACACCCATGCTTTTCCAGATGGTTTGGAACGTTTCAAATCACATAGCATCCTAAGACACCACACCCTTCTAGTTACCTGCAAATGTGTGGCTTATATGTAAACAGAAATCAGATAACTGTATAGGCACTAAGTAAAAAAAATTAAATATTAGTATATCAGGATATAGAAAAGAACATATATAGCCAAATAATTATAGATCTTTTGAAGAACATGGGTTATTTAAAAACAGTAGAAACTGCATAAAGGTTTTTCTTAATTGCAGATGGTGGAATCTTAAGAAATTTCTATTTTCATGTATTATATATATTTGAATTTCAAACTCTTCAAATAAAGATCTTTTTCAAACAAAAACAAAAAATTAAGACATTGCAATTACTACAGAAACAGGGTAAGAGTGGGGTAAAGGGCCAAGTGATAGTTAATCTCTAGCCATGGAATGATACAATTCCAAATAGAAAAACTCCAAAGTGCATGAAACAAAGTAATCATCAGTATGTGAAATAAAATGTATACTATAAAGCTAAATATTGCGTGGAGAAAAAAGAACTCAGTTGCTCACACTTACCAATATGAATATAGCCATGTTTGTATAATCTGTTAAGAACCAGAGTTAAAATAAGACCAACATTCCGAGAGTTATAATAGGTAAGATATATAATCCATCCACAGGATAAAATGGTCGCTGTTGAAGAGGAGAGGAGAGGGGTAAGCAGATTCTCAATATATGCTGTATTAAAACATCTTAATATCTTACTAAAAGTATGCAAGTAAAAAAAATTTATCCCATTAAAACTTGTCAGAGTTTACTTTCCATATGTTAGTCTATTCCACTATAACTTAAAAATAAATTTTAAACCAGATACTGATTCTACGTTATTTCTCTTCTCTACAGTCAATGAGCCATAAAAGCTATCAGATCAATTAAAGGAGTATTCAAGTACATCGTCTTTCCTTTTTGATGTTCCCTATGTCACTGTTTCACACTATTCTAGTTACTGAACATGGATGCTCTGTATTTCTGAATATTCTGAGAAATACCCAAGACCATTTGTTATAGTTATTTTAAAAAGAAAGAAACAGTGCGAAAAGAGCAAAGGAAGAAGAAAAGAAGCAAAGGAAGGAGAAAGAGGAGGAAGGAAAGGAGAATTTTTTAATTAAAGCAAAGTCATGGTTTTTTGTTTGTTTGTTGTGTTTTTAATGAGCAGCTGCACTCTCTGCTTTAAAAACAGTGGTGAGATTCCCTGACACGATTGCTAAAGACAAAATGGGTGCATAAACAAATGTGGTGAAGAAAGGTGATGGTGCTTGGCTATCAAAAGATATAGCATCTGGGGTCTTAAAGGCTTGAAGGTAAACAAGCGGCCATCTAGCTGAGAAGCAACAAAGCCCACATGGAACACACCAGCCTGTGTGATCATAAGGTGTCAATGGGATCAGTTGTCAGGCATCAAAGAATCAAAGCAAAAATCATATCAATGTGAACAGGGGGAGCGTGGAGTGGAGACCCCAAGCCCATCTGTAGACAATTGGACATCCCCTTACAGAACAGTCACAAACAAGAGACGAGCCAGTCAGGGTTCAGTATGGCACCAACATACAACTTTCCTTTAGCTCGTTAATGCTTCCTTCCCCTCACATCATGACCCCAATTCTACCTTACAAATCCAGCTAGATCAGAACATATACACTGGAACAGATAAGAGCTTGCAACAGAGGGAATCCAGGATAACTAAATCCCTCAGGACCAATAATGAGGGCAATGATATGATGAGGGTAAAGGGAAGGTGGGGGAACAAGGGGGAAACAAATCACAATGATTGACATATAACCCCCTCCCAAGGGGACGGACAACAGAAAAGTGGGTGAAGGGAGACAGCAGTTGGTGTAAAACATTAAAAAAAAATTTTTTTTTTTAATTATCAAGGGTTCATGAGGGAGGGAGGGAGGAAGGGAGGGGGGAAATGAACTCATACCCAGGGCTCAAATAGAAAGAAAATGTTTTGAAAATGATGATGGAAAAGTATGTACAAATATGCTTGACACAATAGATGTATGTGTGAATTATGATAAAAGCTGTAAGAGCCCACAATAAAATGATTTTTAAAAAGAAAATGATGATGACAATATATGTGCAAATGTGTTTGATATGATGTATGTATGAATTGTGACATGAGCTGTAAGAGGCCCCAATAAAATGATTTAAAAAAAAACAGTGGTGAGAGAAAATGGAACTAGTAGCATAATTAAAAGTTTATCTATATTACATATATTACACAGGAGCAGGCAGCGTTTCCTTCTGTTGTGCATAAAATCACGATGAGTCGGAATGGATCCAACTTGATGCACCTAACAACAACAACCATAATAAATATAGGCCACCTTCTAGAGCTATTTTACTGTAATTGATAAGAACCTACTTTCAAAGAACGCTATTTCAATAGCGTTTGAACAGATTGCCATTGAACAGATTCCAATTCACAGCGATCCTAGAGGACAGGAAAAAAAAACCTTCTCCATAGAGTATCCAAGGCTTCAGTCTTTATGAAAGCTGACTGTCCGGTATTTCTCTCACAAAGCAGCTCATGAGTTCAAACCACCAACCTTTCCGTTAGCAGCCCAGCATGTAACCAATACTGTAAAAATACAGAGGGGCACGTCTGACCTCTTCTGACTTTGCAGTGGGGATAGAGAATCAAACTTCAGCCCAAGGCCTGTTCATAGAAAGCTAAGGTCAGGCAAACCTCCATGCTCCAACCTTCTTCACCAATTTGGTTACCAGCTGTTCCTCCCGCCACACTCTAGTTCTCTACTGGGTTCAAAAATCCATTGCAACGACCACGAAGAATTCATTGACAATACTCAAAATTATGGGGTTTGCTACAGAAATTAACTGGTACAATTCAGAATTTAAAATGTTCAGAAGAAATTTCTTTTGGTTAGGATTGCCTCTTCCCAAACTTTCCCACAGGCCGGGCTCTCTTTTGTTTTCAAACTCTGAGACACAACGCCTCTTGGCCTGTGCCCTGCTCAGACAATATTACAAGGTTCTTTTTGATGTGCCAATAAATGTCTAAAAGGGCATTCCACTTCACCATCAGGCTCAGCGCAAAGGCACTCAGCTCTGACTCCATGGATCAGCAATCCAGTTCTCAAGGATACAATCCACACGCTAAATGAACTTCTCCTGCCCAAAAGCACTCAGCTTTACTTGTCCACAGACCAAGAAGGGACAGGAAGCCCAGTTCTCTGGCTCAGGCTGTGATTGCTGCTACCTCTGGTGCCAGTATTTTTCCAGTGCTCCTCCAATATCCAACTCTGTCTCCTGAATTGTGGAGATTCGAGCCCAGGACATTAGGGTCCAGAGAACCCATTCCACTCCTCGCTTTCTTATTTGATGGTAGTGAGATCCCCTTCCTGCTTCTGAAATGGAGCACTTTAAACCTAGCTGATGGCAAAGCTGAACAATACCTCTTTAGAATTCCATACAACTTATTTGTGTGGTCTCGCTCACTCATTGTGTGGGAATTACAAACTATGGCTTTTTGAAGCCCCTATAGTCTACTATGAAAATATTTACTATAGGGATTTTTATAATTAAAAAAAAAATGGGAGGGGGATATATGTTGCAGGGAGAAAGCAAAGAGAGTACAGCGGAACCAGGAAAAAAAGGCCAAGAGCAATGTCTTCCCTCCTACCTCCTTTAAGTCAGGTAAGGAAAGCCCAGGTGTGTTAGACAGGGTTCTCTAGAGAGATAAAACCAAATTGCTGATAATTTTAGATAGATAGATAGATAGATAGATAGATAGATAGATAGATAGATAGATAGATAGATAGAGATAAAGATAGATAAATATAACACAAGTAATGAACTGTTAAATTATAAACAGATAGATAGATATATAATACAAGAAATGAACAGTTAAATTATAAAGCAGACAAATGGCTCAGTGCAACTCACTCCCGTGAGAGAGTTGTGAGACACTAGCAGTTCTTCAAGTCTTGAGGGCCGACCAATAGTCCTCTCTAGAGGGAGAGAGCTAGGCTATCCCAGAATAGGCAGCAAAACAGCCAGGCAGGTCACCAACTGTCAGCCAGGTCACCAACTATCAGTCCTCAGCTCCAAAGATGTAAATTTCAATCATGTGGTCTTAAAGGGACCTCAACTTACAGTGACACAGTCCACAGGCTAAGTGTCCCACAGGTAGTGTAGCCTGTAAATTGAGGCACAGAACAAGCAAGGCAGCCGCACACTGGTCCGATTATCAAAGAGTGAGAGACAAGAAAGGCGAGGCTCACCGAGCCATTTATCTCTCCACCCTTCAATTAATCCCACTTGTGTTTATCGGTCAGGCTGGCACAATAAACTAACTACCTCACCAGGACAAAGAACAGAGTATCCAAACAAATCCAAAGATTTGTTTTCAAAACGAATCTTTATAGAAGCCTAGACAGATTAAAATCTTCTTCCCTAAAAGTAATAAACAGTACTTTAAGTATTCCAACTTCACTCAACCCTTACTTAAACCCCATTGCTGTTGTTGGGTACTACCAAGTCAGTTCCAACCCATTGCAACCCACAACACAACAGAACCTAGCGGTTATTAACCCACATATAAAAACCAGTAAAGTACAAGAAGATGTATTCTACTCACCCACGAGGAGCCATACAACATTGGAATTGTGTTCTGTAAGAAAATCTTCTAACTGAGTGATGCTAGGGACAATACTATCATTCTTCCTTTGATCCATTATTGAAGTTTTTTCAGAGCAGCATCTAACGGCCTAAAGAAGTTCAAAGGTTAAGATTTAGGAATCAAGATTTATTAAACTGTAAGAGAAACCATAGAAACTAAGGAAAAATGTATCATGAATATGTATTAAATCATATTCTGTTCCTTCAATATTGAGAAAAGCAAAAATCTTCATTTCTAACTAACTTATAGACAATGGATCATGTTTTTAATATCTTAGTGTCATCATTCTAAACATGTGTACATATTCAGTTTGGGTTATTAGATTCTCGCTCAAAATAAGAGATATGACTATGTTTAAATCTAATCAAAAGTGTACGACAGAATTAAGTTTTACTCCATCTTGTTAAAAGTACAGCCAGAATACTCCATAGAGGTGCGGATGGCCAGACTTCATCTTGCATATTATGGACACATCCACAGGATAAAGAAAAATCACTAGGAAAGGACATGATGTTTGCTAAAGTAGCGGGTCAGTGAAAGCCAGAGCAACGCTCAAAGAGTGAACTGAACATGGTAGCTGCAACAGTGAGCTCAAATATAACACAGACTATGAGGGTGGCAGAGGGGTGGGCAATGCTTGACTCTGGTAAACATAAGGTGCCCATGAGTCATGGGTGACTTGACAGCAACATGTATCAGTACTAGATACTTGATCTACACTTGCTGGAAAGTTACCACTTAATAATATTAGATTTATATATCAAATTGGATTAACCTCTCAAAACCTCTATCAACTCTGTGCTCCCCACCACAGCCCTACTCTCCCACTATTATTCCATAGAAAAGCACTGCCTAGTTCACATTCCCCCTGTGCAGGGTTTGGACAATAGGCAGAGTCTGGCCATCCGCACCTCTATGGAGTATTCTGGCTGTACTTTTAACAAGATGGAGTAGAACTTAATTCCGTCTTACACTTTTGATTAGATTTAAACATAGTCATATCTCTTATTTTGAGCGAGAATCTAATAACCCAAACTGAATATGTACACGTTTAGAATGATGTTTAGAAACTCAAGATAAATTACAATACACTAACAATGTTACCAAGTATGTGAAGAATGCGTGTGTATACATGATAGCAGGATGAATACAGATATTTAGATAATACCCAGATCCAGTGAAGAATACGTTATTTTATTCCAAGAAGAAGCACAATTATCCCTGATACAGTATTGCCATGATTAACCCAACCTACCTTAACACAATTATCTTGTTATAAACCAGCAAAAGAAGAAAAAAAGGCTAAACTTCAACATAGAAAGCCATGTAGTTAATAATCCTTTACGACAAAATTTTTTTTTTTAAGTTGCCGTTGAGTCAATTCCAACTCATGCCAATCTCAGGGTGTGACATCACAACTGTGCTCCACAGAGTTGTCAATGGTGGGTTTTTTGTTGTTGTTTTGGTTTGTGTTGTTTTTTAAGCAGAATCACCAAGGCTTTCTCCCAAGGAACCTCTGGGTAGACTCCAAACTCTAACCTTTCAGTTAGAAGCCAACCATGTCAACTGTTTACACTTCCCACTAACTCTTAAAGGCAAACAGCACAGAAGATTTTACAGGAAAATTAGAAAACGGTCCTAGTTTGCAACAGGAAGAATACGTAAAGACAACTTCCCAGTTGTCATTCAATACAGTTGACACATCAACTTCCTAATTATGTTTTCTGTTTATTCACCATACCTCTTCACCATACCTCTTCTCTTGCGAAGAATCCCTGCCTCATCGGTTAACCATCTGACTACTACCTGAAAAGTTAGCAATTCAAACCACCATCTGCAGAAGATATAACAGTCTGCTTCCTTATAAAGATTTAGAGACATGAAAATCCTATGAGACAGTACTCTGTCCTACAGGGTCACTATGAGCTGGAAGCAATGCAGTAGGTTGAGGTCTTTTCTTCAAAAATCACAAAACAAGTTTAAAATTGTATGAGACTTTGGCCTGTACCATCTACAATAGATTGCTTGCCTGTTAAAATGTTTCACATTTCTGTGCTTTTTAAATCTTATAATTTACATAGCCAAGTTAAACACTGTTAAAAAAATAACAAATAACTCAATCACAAGATGTTTATTATTAATTGTGATATGAAAACCTAAGAGCAAATGAAGAAAATGATTTTATTTTTCAACAATCCCATTTTCCTATGGTTTACAGAATAAGTAAAAAAATCCTCTAATATTTTTTCAAATGTTTCCTTTAAGCTCACACATCTTTATCTATAGCAATTTAAATCTGTGGGCTGACTATAACATGAGTTTTTCTTTCTTATCTTTTTAGCTTTATAAAATAAAAAATAAAACCTTAATGAGGAGTAAAATAATCTCAAATTAAGCAGCCACATATTACATAATGGTTTACATATTCTAAATATGATCTCTACATATTTCAGATGTATTTTTATTGATTCACAGATCTACAGCTAGCACACCACTGAGGATGAAAAGATCACCCTACTGATGTCTATGGAAGTTCAACAAGAGCTATGTCCTGTCAACACAGTAAAGGTGGGTCTCCAATCAAATTCAAGGGGAAATGATCTATCCACCAAAAGGCTCGAAAGCACTCAACCAAAATCACCACACACCACTGTTACAACAGCAGACAGCTAAAAAGAATGTAGAAAGAGGGGCATATTTTGCAAAGACAAAACAAGGCAATATCAGTTTTAATTAACATTTTTCCAAATATTAAAATAACACAAAGGCTTTCAGAGAAAACAACAGATAAAGGCTCAACACTTAACATACTCATAGTTTGAGTACAGATGTAAAAGCTGCGGTATATCTAACAAGGGACTCATCTCTAAAATTTATTGAAAATATCAATGCCTTAACAAGAAGATAAATAAATCATACAAATAAAAAATGGGCAGAGAACATGAACAGATAACTCACCTTCTTAGACATCCAAGAGGCCAATAAACATATGAACAAATACCTGCAATTAGTGCTCACTCACTGCCATCAAGTTGATTCCAATGCACAGTAACCCTCGAGGACAGAAGCCTGTCCCTGTGGGTTTCCAGGACTGTAAACCTTCACAGGAACAGAAAGCCTCATCTTTCTCGCAGAGCGCTGCTAATGGTTTCAAAGTGCTGACCGTGTGCTTAGCAACTCAAGTGTACACCACCAAGCAACTATGGCTCAAAGATCAAACTGATAGTGAATAATAGTGAGATATCACCTTGCCCTCCAATTAAGAGCAACATTAAAAAAAAACATGGAAAACAACAAATGCTGGCTAGGTAGCATGTGGAGAGACTTGAGCCCTCGTACACTGCTGGTCGGGATGCAAAATGACACAACCACTGGGAAAACTATGGCATGTCCTCAAAACGTTGGAAATGAAAATACCACATGGCTCAGCAATCCTTCTACTTGGTATAAACCTCAGAGCAGTTAGAGTTGTGACAGGAATCAATGTTCATCCCAAGACTAATCAAAATAGCAAACAGATGGCAATAACCCTCACACCCAACAATGAAAGAATAAACAAACTACAGTGCATATGCACAATGCAATACTATTTGAAATCAAAGAATAATTATGATTCTGAAATATATCTCACAACATAAATGAATCTAGGGGACCTACTGAGTGAAACCGGTCTATCACAAAAAGATAAATATGGTATGAAACTATTTTTCAAGTCAAGGAAAGGTGTTTACACAAAACAAACATTGTTTATGGTTATTAGGAGTGGGCGGGTCACAAATGATAGACTATAGGGTGGCCAGGGGTTAACTTAGGGGAAAGGGAAAGTCATACGAAGGGTACCCAAAAAGTACTTTTTTTTTCTTCGAAGATCTGTATTTAAATTTTTCACACACACACAAAAAAAGTATCTCCTTCAAAGCACTCTCTATTAAACTTAATAGATTTGTCAAATCTGCGATTCCATTCTGTTTTTTTCTTCACCTCTTCTATGACATCAAATCGCTGTCCTTTCATGTCCTTCCTCATTCACAGAAACAAAAAGAAGTCACATGGAGCGAGGTCAGGTAAGTAAGGTGTGTGGGACAAGAGAGGAATATTGTTTTTTGCAAATAACTAGCGCATTGAGATGGCTGCATGAGCAGGTATTTGGCGTGGTGGCAAAGCCAGTCCCCCGTTTACCAATCAGGCCTTTTCTGGCACACACTGTTACGCAAATCTTTTCAGAACCTCTAAATAGCTTGGTTAACAGTCTGACCTGGTGGAAAGAACTCCAAATGCACTATAAGGCAACATTTTTGTCCATTCGAGCTGACTGATGTCCAGAACAAGGTTTGTCATCAATCGATATTTTACCTTTTTAAACCATGTATACACTAAGTTTTTCCCATCGTGTTGTCCTGTGTGTTCAATATCACAACCGTTTCTACGGTACTTTTCCAAAACAGCAAACAGAATTTTACAGCCACAGCTGTTCTCTTAAATCAGCCATCACAAAAAATCGGGTTCAAGCAAAACTACTTCACAAAAAAATTCACTGTGACCAGAGAGAACCTTCCCAGGTGATGCCACTGGGTACACTACCTCAGAGTGAGTTGCTGGATGCTCGCCTAGTGGAGAAAATGCATACTATGAAAGCTCCACTCAGCCCCCAGCACATTCCAGTTTTTTGGGGTAACCCCCATATAAAGGAGGGAGGTCAACATACACACACACATACACACAGGGAGGCAAAAGTACAGATATGAATCTCTTCAATCAGCCAAATCACTCTTCTACATTTCTAACTGTTAGGTAGCCAAAGAAGGGACCAGGGGTGTCTACTGAGCATGCTCCAAATTCATCCTCCGAGCCAGTCAGGGAAGTAAACCTAGGTGGGCAAACACCTGGGTGGGCCCCAATCTAGGCCAGGTGGCCTTAATTCAACCAATGGGGTCAACCAGTACCATCGGCCATGCCTCCCAGAGGAAGACCCCAAAAGGCTAGAACTTCCCTCCTTTCCCAGCTGCTCCTCCGCAGTCTGCATGACTGGCCCTCGGTTGCTCTTGCGCTCGCTCGCGCGCTCGCGCGCTCGCTCTCTCTCTCTCTCTCTCTCTCTCTCTCTCTCTCTCTCTCTCGCTCTCTCTCTCTCTCTCTGGCTGCAGCCACCACGTGTGGGTATGCAATGCCACGAGGGTGCCTGTGTTCAGTTACTGGAATGCCTGAAACTACTTCTATCCTTTATAAAAACCCACCTGAATCACAAACTAGGCTTCGGCATGAATTCTTTCTCGTCCGAAGCAAAGGACCAAGGCACTTCTCACCCAAGAAACCTAACATAACCTTTTCCAAAGAAAATTGACCCAAACAGAATGCTCAAATTATAGAACAATATCATTACTATTACACGTAAGCAACATCTTGCTAAAGATCATCCAACAACCGTTACAGCAGTACACTGACAAGGAGCTGTCAGGATTCAGGTCAGATTCAGAAGAGGATGTGCAACAAGAGATATCATTGCTGATGTCAGATGGCTCTGGCTCAAAGCAGAGAGTATCAGAAAGATGCTTACTTGTGTTTTATTGACTATGCTAAGGCATTTGGCTGTTTAAATCATACCAACTATGGATAACCTTGAGAAGTTGGGAATTCCAGAATACTTAATATACTCATAGAGAACCTGCACATGGATCAAGAGACAGTTATACCAACAGAACATAGGAATACTGTATGGTTTAAAATCAGGAATGTGAGCTGTCACAAATTCATTACTGGTGGCAGATCAATACATCACAGTTATAGGTGGGACTACAGAAGCAGGCATGGGACCATAATTAGGACATGTACATTTGAAGAAGGCTTACAAGTTTGGCCTACTGCCTTTGAACTAAGGCACTCAGCCAAGACTGTGAGGGCATGACTCATGATTATGTGACCTCCTGTATTGCCCCTGTAATGGTGGTGACTTTCATCAAGTACACACTTAGAAAAGCCCCTAAGCAAGAGACTGCCCCTTCCAGGGCTGGCTGGAAAGGGGAGTAGGTAACCTAATTTACAAAGCACTCTGCCTGTGGGCAAGGTTATCTACACCCTTAGTTAATGATCAAAAAGAATTCAATGGAGGGTTAATCTATTTGGGAGCCCTGTAAATGGATTTGGGGCTGTCACTGCCATCCATAGCCTTTTTGCACACGTGTTAGCCTGGGTTTATTAGAGAAAAAAATCCACAGAAACTCATGTATAAGAGAGAGTTTTATATACAGGTTAAGTGCACATCAAGGAAACATCCCAACCCAGTGCTGCCCAAGCCCATAAGTCCAACATTAACCCATATGTCTGACAGCAATCCACAAAGTCCTCCTCCATCTCATAAAATACACACAATGATGCCGACTGCAGGACGAAAGCTGAGTCAGTGAACGTGTAAGCATCTCAGCACTGGCAGGGGTCTCCACACGGCTGCTCCAGCACCCAGAGCTGCATCGGAGTGGGTCCATGTGGCTTCTGCTCAGGAATGTCTTGCAGGGAGTGAGCCTTGCCAGCTGAAGCAGGGAACTGGCAAAGGCAGCTGCACCCTGGTCTGACTATCGGTCAGCAGGAGACCCAAGAACTAGAGAGGTGAGGTTCAGCAAGCCATTTATTTCTCTGCCCTTCAATTAACCCCACGTGTTTATCAGCCAGGTTGGCACAATAAACTACCTCAGCACACCAGTATACTAAGAATTTAAGCTCTAATACAGGTGTAACTATGTTCCCTTATCCAGAGGAAATGAAGAGTGAAGAAAACCAAAGACAGATGGACATGATTAGTCCAGTGGACTAACAGACTACACTACAATCAGTCTCTGAGAACAACCAGATGATGCCTGGCCATCACTACCAACTGCTCTAAAGGTGATCACAGTAAAAAGTCCTGGAAGGAGTGGGTGAAAAATGTGGAACAGCACTCAAAATCATAAAAACACCATGTTCACTGGGCAGATAGAAACTAGTGAAGCTCTGAGACTAAGGCCCTTCTTTGCCTTTCATGCCTGGAAATGAATTCACTCCAATGACTCACTTTTCAGCCAAACAATAGACAGGTTTATGCAGGGAATTGACAATAACACTAGTGAGGGATGCATGCCTTAGTATAATCAACCATTTGAGGCCAAGGGGGCAACATTTACCCAAGTGCAAAGTTCAGACAACTTAGGAAGGAAGAAGAAAAACGGGAAGCACAGAGAGGAAATGAAACAAGTGATGTTACATTGTGGGGATTGTAATCAGTGACATGAAACAAAACATGTATGAATGATTACATGGAAAACTGAACAGTTTTGTAAACCTTCATCCAATTCACAAAAAGTTGTTTTCAATTTACTACATAATCTTCCTGGCACAAATGATGTAGTAAATTTTTAAAAACTGGTAGTTTTGTTATCCTGTGTCTTCCCTTCCAGGTATGTGAGGCCAGCAGCAGAGGCATCTGCACATGTGGAACAGTAACACTCAGGTCCCAAGGCTAGATGAAGAAGGTGTACTTGCAGGAGGGGTGACCACACATAGGGTACTGTAGCCTGAATAGAAGGAAAGAGAAATCCATAGAGTTCGGAAGTGGCCTGGAAAAAGCAGTCAAACTCACGATCAAGATCGGCCTACCTGGAGAAGCGATTCTGGGCAGTGAGAACATCTGAACCAGGAGGTTGCCAGTGCAAAGTATCAGAATCCAAGAAAGAGAAAGAACAAAAGCTGAGTGTTGCAGGCTGAAAGAGTATGTTAGAGCCAGAGCACGGGTTAAGGAGGACTCCACGGGAAGGTGGCCCACATATGGTGTGGGAGAAAAGGAATTCCTCCAAGTAAGCACAACTATTTAGAATAATGGGAGTCAAATTTCTCAGTACAGGAAAAGAGATAGAGGAATAAAGGAAGATTGAACCCTGTGGTGTTAGTTAGGAGCCAAAAGTATGCTTTTCAATTCAAATGAATATAGACATAAATACAGCCACAAATGTACGTGTGTATTTGTATATGCATGTGTGCACATATATATCAGTATGTGTGCATATATTGTACACATATATCGCTCTCAATTCTCACTCCGTGAGTGATCAGTTTTCTAAAATGAGCCATCTCAGTGGCAGGGAAAGGGCCTCCATGACGATCAAGAACGAAGAGCTCCCAGTGGAGCACGTGCCTGAAGTAGCAGAGGCCGCAGAGGCGCAGCACTGAGATGATGAAGCACAGCAGAAGAGCAGTGCCAAGGCCATGAGGTGGAGCGGTGGGAGGGCTTCCAGGCCCACGGAACAAGTGAAGCTTAGTGCCCCTGGGCAGGATGCTGGCTTGCAGGGTGGGGCCCCTGTGGGCATCTATCAATACCAAGGAGCTTTCTAACACTTGCCTGAACAGGACAAAGGCCAAGGAGTCTCCTGGATGAAGGACCAGCGAGAGCCGCAGGACCAGAAAGGACATCCCTGTGAGCATGCTTTGGACAAGAAGGGTGCATCCTTAATATTTTCTGATCCTGACTGTGTTAACCTTTTAACTTCCTTATCAAACCCCTAAAATCATAGAGTAATTTCTGTTGTGAGTATTGTGTGTACAATGCAACAAATTACCAAACCCATCAGAAGGAGAGAGTCCTGGGAGGGATGGTTGGTGACTGATAAGGTAAAGAAGGATGGAGAGAAGAGGCCATCAGCCCTAGGCTGGTGTGGCAATAGATTCACCTCCCTGCTGAAGCCTAGGAGGTCAGAACTGGCTCACATGCTATTTCAACAATTTTCTTCCTTTTCTTTATTTCTTATCTTACTTCTATTTTTGTTGTTTCTGCTATACTGTTTCCCATTTTCTCAATTTTAATTTTTGTTTGTAACAGTGAATAAAGGGTGGCCATAGGGTGGCAGCTACAAAAAGAGAAAGGAAAAAAAAAAACATGGATGAGAGCCTTCCTCACTATAATTCAGCCCAAACCCCACAATTCCATTTTACCTCAGCAAGAATAATTTGGTTACCGCTGGAGAGGGAAGGGGGAGGAATTAACTGATTTAATTCCTCCAGCTCCCACCTGTATGCCTACCCCCAGTCCCCCATAAAAACTTCATTGCTCTAATTAAGCCTCTCCCATGTTACATTGCTCTCTTTTAAAACAAATGTTGTTATTGCTGTGGGCCTTGCAGTAGATTGTGACTCATAGCAACCCTATGTAACAGAGCCTGGAGTTTCCTAGGCTATAATCCTTAGAGGAGCAGATAAGAGAGGTATTTTCTCTCCTGGAGTTTATGATGGGTTGAAACCACTGAACTTTGATTAGGAGTCAAGCGCTTAACAATTGTACCATCAAGGTTCTTCTAAATCAAGTATTACCACATAATTGACAAGGGATTGTGGAAATGATGTTTTCTCTCTATCAGGCTTAACCAGAATGGGCCTAGAGTGTAACATTACCTGAGACCTGAGATAACCTAGCTGTGAAGAGCCACAGCTTACCCTGGCATCGTTTATGTGAAAGCACCTATTCGATTTTGATTATTTGGTGCAAGAAAAGTAATTTTTAACTTTTGCATTCAATATTCATTGAGTTGGAAAAAAATGCAGCCATACAGCTTAGGCATTCTAAGTATTAAGTGTAAGATTTATAAAATCTTTATTAGAATATCTAACAATAGAGAAAATTCTAAATAAATGCTATTTGAAAAACTACCTATATTTCAGCACTTATCCTGTTTGTAATTTCCAGTGTAAAACTCTGTCTCCTCCATTGGAAAGTTGTTCCTTAGAGATGAGCTTGCCCCATTCATCTGAGTGTACAGTGGCCTACAGAGTTTCTGGTATACATCATCAGTTGTTCAATAAGCGTTTGTTTCATTAATTAATGAAATAAGCCCATCCATGGAGAAAGATAAGGCTTTCTGCTCCTGTAATGAGCTACATATAGTCTTGGAAACTCAGAACAACAGTTCTATCCTGTCCTATAAAGTTGCTATGAGTTGGAATCAACTCAATGGGATTGAGTTTGGTTTTATTTTTATATAGTTATGAGTTACTGCAGCATTACTGTATACGAGAAATTCTGTGAATTACACTAGAAATCCTGTGAATTATATTTTGCACAATCATATTTCTGCATTGCTTATGAAGTACTGCCAAAGATAAGCAAATATATTCAATGTATTTAAGACTATAAAAGAATTTAAGTAATTTTTTTAAGAGGTGGCAGCACAGCAGGTTTATGGAGCAGTAAAATTGGGAAACACTGGAGACAGGCCCAGAAGGTCTACACCAGGAAAAAGGCAGAATTAGAGAGACCCAAGTGATCTTTACTCTCAGGAAAATGTGGCTTTCGTTTGCTTGAATTACAGAAGAAGATTTCAGCATCCTTTTAATAACCCAATTCCAAATATAACAAAACCGACAGGGAAAAATATAATCATTCTGAAATCCTCCTACAACAATGAAGTCACAATAAAAGCTATTCACATATCTACAACCATTAAATTAAAGTTCTATGGATTTAATCATAGGTCCTTTTCCATAAAGTAAACTCCATAGGTTTGGGGGGTTAGAAAATAAAACAGCTTTATAGCTTTCCTTTGAACTCCGTCTACATTCACATTCTCTTCATCACTGAGTAAGATAAAGCAGCTATTACCACATAGCAGCAACACTCGATACTAGAAATTCTGTGAAATAAGCACTTTATGCAATCCTATTTTTGCATTGATTTCCAAAAACATTACTTATGTGCATTAATTGTTAACAGAACATATCATTCCTTTGAAAGCTGATCAGCTACCATGTGGGTTTCTGTATAGCACATTATCATGAGCCACCTTTCTAGACTCCTAAATGTTAACAAATCAAATAAGTGATGCAAAGGTCTCATGTAAATACAGTAAAATCTGCAAAGAATTGAAGATGTATAAGGCACAAACCTGTCAGAGAAGGAAAAAAGTATTTTGCACTAAAACAAACAATAGAAAAGTGGTAAAACTGCACCCTGTCAAAGGCAGAAAACGTCCCAGATTTGGGGAAACCAAGCAGCCCTGTGGAGTGTCAGCTAACAGGTTGCACTGTAGCACCACAAAGCTCAGACAGATTGCTCGTCTTGCCTTTGGCATAATGACATCCCATGGGGGATATACCATAGGACACAACACAGATCAGATCATAACATTTTTATCAAAATAAAGTTATAGGAAGTATTTAATTCACTTGAATTTGTTTCCATGAAGAAAAAGGTAACCTGAGAACTTGACCAAAATAAAATGTTGCCTCTCTGTGACTCCTCCCGAGTCTACAATGCTTTGCAAATAGAGATTCAAAATACAAAACTGTCTGCTGGACTCAAACATTTCACATAAAAGAAATATTTAAGCTTCATACATTTAAGAATACTGAAAAAATAGAAAGGTTGGCATTATTTACTGATCATATAGTGATTTAAAAGATCTTTTGTGAATCAATAAATCTTATCCCATCAGGAAATCACTGTTTAAAATTCTACAATCCATTCCTTTAGTAAAACAGAGAATTAAATGTATATTGAGAAAACATCCAAGCCCCGTCCAAATAAATTCCTTAAATCTGATATTAACCCATATGTCCAATACCAGTCCATAAATTCCTCTTCAGACTCCCGCAGCACATGCAATGATGCTGAATGCAGGAAGATCACAGGCCGTTGGGTAAAATGTCTTGTGGATCCAGTGGTGGTAATGGAAGTATCTCAATACTGGAGAGGGTCTCCACATGGCTCTTCAACAGGAAGGTGAAGCAAAAAGTGTATGGCCCACCTCCAGCGAGAAGGAGAAGTTCCCAGAATTCTCATGAGAAGGCCACGCCCACAAGGAAGCATCATCAGACTGTGACCTTATTGAGAGACTATACACCACCCCATTCACTCTAATACCCGCCAAGTTGACAGGAGATTCTGTAACTACCACAGCTTCATTATCATTAACTTAGTCTCAGAGCACCCCTACCATCTGATCTATGCCTCAGATTATTTGTTGGTCATTTGGTTAGCCACTTGTTGGCCAATAGATTTTTGTTAAAACATGTATTTTAATTATATGTTTTTACGTGTAATGTTTTTAAAGAGTATAATATTCAAAGGTGATGTTAACTCCTTTATGGGCTAACTAGCTTCTTAATGAAAGGACTTCAGGGCATAATTTTGGTTTGAGCTGTAATTCAAACCATATGCCAATAACAGTACCGGGGGATCCTCCTATCCTTAGTTCAAATAAATCTGGATTCCTTAACAAATTCAAGTTCTTTTTTTTAAATCATTTTATTGGGGGCTCGTACAACTCTTATCACAATCCATACATCCATCCACTGTGTCAAGCACATTTGTATATTTGTTGCCCTCATCATTCTCAAAACATTTGCTTTCTACTTGAGCCCCTGGTATCAACTCCACATTTTCCTCCTCCCTCCCCGCTCCCCTTCCCTCATGAACCCTTGATAATTTATAAGCTATTATTATTTTGTCATGTCTTACACTGTCCGACATCTCCCTTCTGTCTGTCCATGGTGCTAGTCTTTTCTGTTGTCTGTCCATGGTGCTAGTCTTACGACCCCAAAAGCAAATGTAAATCAAGCCAGTGGAAGGCGCCATAGTCACCTCACCAAAAAAAAACCTTGTCAAATGAAGACAAAGATCAAGACAATACTCATTTGTTTTCTTGATGTGGGGGGAATAGAGCATTTGGAGTTCATTTCACCAAGTCAGACTGTTAATCATAATTTCTATTTAGAGGTTCTAAAAAGATTGCATAACAGTATGCAACAAAAAAAGCCTAATTTTTGGCAGACAGGGGACTGGTTTTGCCACCAGGACAATGCACCTGGTCACACAGCTATCTCAATGTGTTTTTTGCAAAAAACAGCAGCCTCTCTTGCCCGTACACCTTACTCACCTGACCTTGTTCCGTGCAACTTGTTTTTATTTCCACAAATGAGGAGACACATCAAAGGACAGCAATTTGACAACACAGAGGAGATGAAGGAAAAAAGTGAGGAAGGTGCTGTCAGCAGATGAGTTTGAAAACTGTTTCCAAGAATGGAATTGCAGATTTGACAAATGTATTGTGTAATGGAGGTGTAATGGAGAGTACTTTGCAGGTGATAAGGTTGTTTTGTAAAAAAATTTAAATACATAGCTTTGAAAAATATTCAGTTTAGGGGAAATACCCCCACATATAGCTATAAACACCCACAAATGTCTTTCGCTGGTTGCTGTTGCAACATTTAAACCATAGTACTTACATGCACATCCTTTGTAGGTGTTTGCGTACATACAAGCTAGTGGCATCAATTATTTTGGTTAAGCTGTGCACACTTTTCCCACATTCAGTGCTAATTTTTCGACCTTTATAAGTAAAAATTAACTACAGTCCTGGTAGCCTCCTATGGTTGCTGGCTGTATCCAATATTTTCTTTTAAAATAGAAAGATTATAGTAGGGTATTTCCATTAAAAAAATTCATTGTCATTGAGTCAATTTCAACTCATAATAATGGCGATTGAATCAATGTTGACTCACAGCGGCATCCTCATAAGTTTTCGAAACTGTAACTGTTTGCAGGAGTAGAAAGCCCAGGCTTTCGCCCTCAGAGGTGCTGGTTGTGTCCTACTGCTGACCATACAGATCACACCCCAACGCGAAACCACTCCACCACCACAACTCATAATGTTGTTCTTGGGTGCCATCACGTCAGCTCTGACCCACAGCGACCCTGTGCACAACAGAATAAAACACTGCATGGTCCTGTGCCATCGTCACAATTGTCCCTAAGCATGAACCCATTGTTGCAGCCACTGTGCCAATCCATCTCCTTACGGACGTTCCTCTTTTTCACCACCCCTCCACTTTACCAAACATGATGTCCTTCTCCAGTGACTTCGTAAGACGAAGTCTTGCGATCCTTGCCTCTAAGGAGCACTCTGACCTTACTTCTAAGACAGATCAGTTTGTTCTTTCAGCAGTCCATGGAACTTTGACTATTCTTCTCCAGCACCACAATTCACATGCATCTATTCTTCTGCAGTCTTCCTTACTCAATGTCCAACTTTCACGTCTATATGATGCAATAGAGAATACCAAGTTTGGGCCACAGTGCACCTAAGTCCTCAGAGTAACATTCTTGCTCTTTCGTACTCTAAAGAGATCTAGTGTGCAGATTTGCCTAGTGCAGCGGTTCTCAACCTGTGGGTCATGACCCCTTTGGGGATTGAACGACCCTTTCATGGGGGTCACCTAAGACCATCAAAAAACACATATTTCCAATGGTCTTAAGAACAGAGACACCGTTCCTCTATCCATCTACAGGTGGGTCCACCCACATGCAGATACGGCCACATATGAGTACAGGCATGAAGACTGTTACCCATGCTACACTATGCTTCATGACAAAATTTCATTTATTTGTCACTAGAAATAAATATTTCACAATATATAATTACATACTGTTTGTGATTAATCAATATGCGTTATGTTCAATTTGTAACAATGAAAATACATCCTGTATATCAGATATTTACATGATGATTAATAACAGTAGCAAATTTACAGTTATGAAGTAGCAACAAAAATAATTTTATGGTTTGGGGTCACCACAGCGTGAGGAACTGTATTAAAGGGTCGCGGCACTAGGAAGGCTGAGAACCACAGGCCTAATGCAATGTCTTTTGATCTCTTGACTGCTCCTTCCATAAGCAAGTACTATAGATACAAGTAAGACAAATCCTTGACAACTTCAACCTTTTCTCCATTTATCATGAGGTTAACTATTGGTCCCACTGTGAGGATTTGGTTCTTCCTTAAGCTGAGTAGTAATCCATACTGAAGGCTACAATCCTGGATGCTCATCCGCAAATGCTTCAATTCCTCCTGACTTTCAGTGAACAAGATTGTGCATCTGCATGCCACATATTGTTAATAAGCCTTCCTCCAATCTTGATGCCACAATTTTCTTCATATAATCCAGCTTCTCTGATAGTTTGCTCAGTATATAGACTGAACAAGTAAACTTAGAGGGTATAGCCCTGGCAGTACTTAAACCCTGCAGTATTCCTTTGTTCTGTTCACACAACTGCCTCTTGATTCAGGTAAAGAGATTCCCCACGAGCACAAGGACATGTTCTAGAATTCCCATTCTTCTCAAGGTTATCCACATTGTCAAAGAGACACAAGTAAACACCTTTCTGATATTCTCTGCATTCCATCAGACATCAGCAACGACATTCCTTGTTCCGTGTCCTCTCCTGAATCTGGCCTGAACTTCTGGCAGTTCCCTGTCAGTATGTTGCTGTGTCCTTTGTTGGATGATCTTATGTGAAATTTACTTCTGTGGTTTTTGAGTTTATCTTCTTGGAGCAGGCGTGTTAGGTCTGCTCCTCCCTGTGTAGGAAGAGTCATGCCAGGTCCCTTTCAGTTCTAAAGGATCCCTGGCGACACAGAGGTTAAGCATTAAGGTTGGCTATTATCAAAAGCTTGACGTTTTAAACCCACCAGCCATTCCATGGCTGAAAGGTGTGGGATTCTGCTGCCATAACTGGATTGATATTTGCTGAGGGCATGGCTGAGGGGGATGCAGGAAAATGAGGAGCGAGCAATGAGTACAAGAAGAAAATGTTCTGAAATTTATTGTGGTAATGACTGTACAAATAAAATTAATATGACTGAATGATTAAAGTTTATACTATATTAAGTATATGCAAATAAAACTATTAAAAGAAAAAGAAATTACAGCCTTGCAGGCTGTTCTACTCTGCCCTACAGGGTCACCCTGAATTGGAATTAGACTCTCCAGCAACAGGTTTTTTGTTTCAGTCCCAGTATTTTACCTGCAACAAACACAACTCAGCCTGTTAACTAACTCTAATGCCCAAAAGAAGTAAGTTGCAGACATTCAATCAGAAATAACAGAAATAGTCTCATATCCCGGAAATGGAGTAGCTTTGGAGGTCAATCAGAAGTGGAAAGTTCAATCTATACTTTCCTTAGCTTTGAGACAGCTTAAGCAAATTATTGAATCTCTTTGAGTCTATTTGCTAAATGGCCATCCCTTCCTTGAAGAACTACTTAAAGCATTAGACACAGAACAAACATAAATTAGCATAGTACTTGATAAGAAGCGCATTAGAAATGTTAACTAAGCAACTTGTATTAATATAAAAAATAGCTAACTAAAAAACATGAAAGCTAAAAACCAAAATGGGCAGTAAACAATGACTAAAATGTGTCAGATTCCTTCTCTACATGTTAGAGGAAAATGTGTATGGTGTATGTGTATACACAAGAGGTGACTTCAAAAAGCTCATTGGAAAATTTCATTATTTTTTAATTGTATTTCCCACAAAGTTTTTGAAATCCCTCATATAAACACACACACACACACACACACACACACACACACACACACACACACACGGAGGCTTCAAAACATTT
>NW_022103910.1:1380597-1381667 GCF_000313985.2 Echinops telfairi | reverse complement strand
CCTTTCTTGTCTCTTGCTCTTTGATGATCAGACCAGTGTGGGGCTGCTTTAGTTTGTTCTCTGCCTCAGTTTGCAAGCTACATTACCTGTGGGACACCTAACCCATGGACTGTGTCGCTGTTGTTTGAGATTCCTTCAAGACCTCCTTTGCCATGCTACTACAGTATACATCACCTGTGCTGGGCACTGTCGGACCCTTTCATCTGGCTGACAGTTGGTGACCTGCCTTGCTGTTTGTTGCCTGTGGCCGGATAACCTGAATTGCTCTACAAAGTACTGCTCAGCAGCCCTCAATACTTGAAGGATTGTCAGTGCATTAGCTGTCTCATGGAAGTAAGTTGCACTGAGCCATTTTTACTGCTTTATAGATTAATTAACTGTTTATTTATTATGTTATATATCAATCTATCTATATAAATATATATAAAATCTTTAGTGTCCTGGTTTTGTTTCTCTAGATAATTCTGTCTAACATACTGAGAAACCAGAAGAGAGCAGAGGAAGAGATGCTTGATTTTTATGGTGTCATCTTTGTATTTTATACCATAAGCTTTATATGCCTTAAGAAGTTTCATTAAACATTTTTAAGTGACCATGGTAAATAAATTTTGCGAGAACTTTCCTAAGATGAGTTGATATCAAAATGGCTTTGTCAGAACTGATGGTCTCCTTTTCCTAGGAGTTGAGAATACTACAATAGAAATAAGCACATATTTTTTGTTGTTTCATGTTGGTTCCTCATTCAAAAGGCAACCATGACATTACAGTAACAATTCTTGCATATATACACAGTACACCTTCATCATGTCTAGTCTCAGACTGTACAGAGGTGGGTAAGATGCTGGCACAGAGAACTGAGGACTATGCCTAAAGTATCACATTGAGTCATCACCAGAACAAGTATTACCCTGTTTCCCCGAAAATAAGGCAATGTCTTATATTAATTTTTGCTCCCAAAGATGCACTGGGTCTTATTTTCAGGGGATATCTTATTTTTCCATGAAGAAGAATACGGTACACATTTATTGTTGAACAAAAAAGGGAAATTTATTACTTGTATATGGTACAGT
>NW_022103910.1:1377565-1378918 GCF_000313985.2 Echinops telfairi | reverse complement strand
AATATCATGAAAAATGAGAACTCCACACTCAATTGTGCTCAAGAGGAATCTGTACTTCTATCAAGAGATGGTCATTAATACAGACGAAGGGTTGTATGGTTCTGAATCAGAAAATGTATGAGGTCAGGCTGTAACCTTTCACCTTATTTATTTAATCCGTGTGCTGAAATAATAATCTGAGTAGCAGCATTAGAAATAGAGGAAAAAGAATGAACAACCGGTGAAAAGCATATGACAAAACCTTGTTGTCAAAAATGAAGATGAGTTGAAGCATTTACTGACAAAGGTCAAAGACTCTAGCTTTCAGTATGGATCTCATTTGAACCTGGAGGAAAAGAAAAATTTCACAAATAAACCAATAAACAACATCATGATAAAGGAAGAATAATTGAAGTTTCCATTGTTCCCTGCCCCCGCCCCCTTTGGATCAATGATCAATATCCACAGAAGCATCAGTTAATAAACCTGCTTAAGACAAATCTGCTGTAAAAGATCTTTTTAATATAATAAAAAGCAGAGGTGCCTCTGAGGAGGAAGGTGCACCTGATCCAGACCAGTCTTGTCAATTGCCCCCTAACCACGTGGAAGCTGGACGATGACAAAAAAGGAGGGAAAAAGACTTGGTGTATTTGAACGGTGGTGTTGGTAAAGAATGCTGAATAGAGTGAGGACATGAAGAAGCAAGAACAAACCGGTTTTAGAGAAATACAACCGAATGTTTCTTAGAAGTTAGAATGGGAGATACGAGTTGCTAGAAAAGGACATTACGGCTGGTAAACAGGCAGGGAAAGTAAGGGACATTTTTAATGAGCTAGAAAACATTAGACACAACGCTCACAATGGACTGAAACAGACCAATGATCATGAAGAAGGCACAGGACTGGGTAATTTTTCTTTCTGCGGTATATAAGATGGCCACAAGTTAGAGCTAGCTCTATGGTAACTAACAATATCAACATCATGATTAGCTGTAGGGTTGTATGATATTTTGTTATGTAGACAAACCACACTTAACTAATCAGTTTGCTTCCATTTTTAAAACTATAAACAATGCTGCACTAAATATTTTAAAAATATAATTCTACAAAAATTCTACAAAAAATTATAATTCCATTGTTTCTGAAGGATGGCATCCTATCAATGTAGTTGCTGAAGCTTTCCTGAATGAACATGGAGAAAAAAAGAAAAAACAAAAATCTTAAAATGGATGGTCCAATAAAGATGACTTTAACACAAATCTTAGTCTGGACTTTTCCAAATACTATTCATTACTTTTCTTGATAATTTCTGTACCAATCTTGAAGAGTTCACATTTCCTTTATGCTTTTCTCATCTTTCCGCTATTTCTCTATT
>NW_022103910.1:1377104-1377465 GCF_000313985.2 Echinops telfairi | reverse complement strand
TCAGCAAACTTTCAACTCCATAAGTGCTAAAGATGTTGCCAAAAGCTTTTTGAATGAACTAATCTTTCCATTAGTCTTTCAAGCAAGATCAATGACAATGAAGATAGTTTTATGAAATGAAACATAACAAGGGACAAGTCTTGGATTCACCAATGTGTTCTAGAGAGTAAGATACAAACAAAATAGTGATGTCTGCAAGGACATAGTGGGCCAGTTAAATTCCAGGCAGATATGTGATCTCATGTTCTGCATGGTCAGCAGTTCAAAACCACCAGCAACTCTGTGGGTGAAAGATTGGGCTTTCCACTCTAGTAAAGTTACAGTCTCAGAAACCCACAAGAGGTTGCTATGAGACAGAATT
>NW_022103910.1:1369818-1371841 GCF_000313985.2 Echinops telfairi | reverse complement strand
TAAAAGTAATTCTCCTCTTTTCTCTTTTTGAATTTTTCCTAGCCATTTTTGTTTATTTTTTCACACACCATGTTTAGAATCAATTTATCTAGTTAAAAAGTATTTTGACAGTATTACATTTGTGAATTAATTAACTTCAGCAGAACTTTATGAATTTGGTTTTTTTTTTATTCCTTGGAAAACTTGTTATTTTTGGTTGGGTTTTTTTTTTCTTATTAAATAAGAAAACTCAATTTTCTACTTTACTTAAGTATCAATCCAATGTGCCAGAGTTGTCAGAATCCTAATACAAATTTATCCTGAATCTACAAATCCATTCATTTGATTGACACACAATCTAGCTGTGCTTCAGATGCTCTGTTTCCATTTTTGTAATGGAAGTTATTCAGTCACTTAAATAAGGCTTCTATGAGTGTCACATTTATGCAGGAAGGGTAGACCCAAGATTAAATGAGTCATCCACACATGGGATGTACTCTTCTTAATAACACATTGATCTCTAGAAGCTTTAAAATTAGTTAGGCTTACTTGTTGATGCCCAAACACACATTGTTCTTAAAATGGCACATGGCCACCTTCTTCACAATATATTTTTGAGGGAATCAAATAATTATAAAGTTGTTCCTGGAATATAGAAGTAGCTCAACATGAGTTGCCTTATACTGCTCTTTTACTAGAGAATTATGAAAAGTGGAAATGAATATAGTTTGCTATTTTCACTTGATACGTTTTAGTTTGTACTTCACTCACAATGAATGAAACTGCCATTCTCCTCTTATAACTAAATAAATCTTAGTTACCCAAAACTCAAGATAAAATTCTTTTGTGGAGAGCACGTGATTGATGTTATAGATCTTAACTTATCAAATGGTGTTCTAGACTTTAAGACCTATCAACTTAACCAGGAGTAAGTGGGATAAACAGGAATCAGGAATTGCATCAATAGTGGCAAAATGGAAAAGTCATTCTGGACCTGCTTTGCAAAACCTAAAGCAACCACTCAAGGATCAACTGCTGGATAAAGAAACAAATTTCTGAATAAACAAACAATAATGCAAGGAATATTGTTCAGAACCACAAATAAACCAAATACTGATACATTTAACAACATGGATGAATCTCAACATTATGCTAAATGAAAGAAGCCAAACACAAAAGACTAACTTTGTATTATTCTATTGATGACATTCTGGCAAGGCAAAACTATAGGGGGGAAAATTAGATTAATACTGCAAGTAAGAAAGGGGAACAAATTGCAAAGAAGCCCACATTGAAAATTGTGGGGGTGATAGAAATAATATTTTCTTGATTGTACTAGTGGTAGTTACATGACAGTATGCATTTGTTAAAACCTATATTTGAACATCTCAAAAAGATGAATTTAGATATATCATATAAATATGTACATCAAAGTATAAACGAACATATTATATAGAGACGTCTATATATAATTAAAAATCTGTACTTAATCTTGACTTTAAGACTGCCATATATATACAGAGTGAGAGAGAGCCAACTTTCTATACAGAGTAAGTTGATTTTGTGGGTTTTTTTTAAAGTACTTTTATTGAGGGCTCTTACATCTCTTATCACAATCCATACATTCCGCCAATGTGTCAAGCACATGTGTCACCATCATCATTTTCAAAGCATTCTCGTCCCACTTGAGCCCCTGATATTAGCTCCCCATTTCTTCCCTCTCACTCTCCCTCCCATCCTCCCTCACGAACCCTTGATAAGTTATAGATTATTTTTTCCATATCTTACACTGTCCTCCATTGCCCCTCACCCACTTTTCCATTATTTGTATCCCTGGGAGGAGGTTCTAATTGATCCTTGTGATCGATTCCTCTTTTCTCCCCCAACCCTCCCCTAATCCTCCTGGTATATCTTCTCTCCATGTTGGCCCGGAGGGGTGTATCTATCCTGGATTCCCTGTGTTGTGGGCTCTTATCTGTAGCAGTGCGCATGCTCTGGTCTAATGTGATTTGTAAGGTAGAATTGGGGTCATGATAGTTGGGTG
>NW_022103910.1:1367268-1368857 GCF_000313985.2 Echinops telfairi | reverse complement strand
GCCAAATAAAACAACAAAGGAAGTCAAAACCAACAAAACAATAACAACATTTTGTGTTTTATCTTTGTAAGAATATGGGCACTTTCATGTGCACTTGTAAATGAATGCCAAGTCTGCCTTAGATAAAGGAGGGGCTCTATAAGTGGCAGACTGTTTGTTAGTATTATTCAAGTTTACAATATCCTTATTGATATCCTGTATAGTCTTTCTATCACATATTGAGAAAGAATTGTTGACATTTATGACTATAACTCTGGATTTATCCATTCATCTTTACAATTCTATCCACTTTTACAGAATATATTTTGAAATTCTATTGTTGGATACATAAACAATTAGCATTTTATTATTGTGATATCCTCTTGTTATATGAACCACCCTTTTTTAGTCTTTATTTCTCAAAGCTGTTTGCTATATAAGGCATGAAAAAGCACCATAGATGCATGAAGAATTGTCAGCCAGCAATACTTACCCTTTGATTCCTGCAAGTTAGTATATTAGTCATACTCTTCCAGGTCTCAGACCAACCATCTGAACAAATACTGTAAAACATGAAAGTCTACCTTATAAAATCGGGTGGTTTTATTCTTACATTTCTGTAAGAATAAGAATTTTCTACTTGACTTAAAGTATCAATCCAAGTACAGCAGGTTGATTAGTGCTTACACAGACAACCTTGACCTATAAAGAGAAAGTCTAGGGTGTTCTCTTATCCATAGTAACTCTGGATGGTAAGCTGAGACTGACCTGAATGTCTTCCAGATTCCAAATGGTATCATTGATCATTTCACCCTAAGTCAGAGAAAAATTTTACATCATATTTTCTAAACAAATACTCCCTTCTTAGGGATAATTTTGTATAGGGTACATAAATAATGAGTAATTCATTGCACCTGGGGACCTCTGCTAAGTAATTTGGCATACACTTATTAGGTGCAAGCTCCATGAAAATCTGAGGGTTAAATGATCTCTTTTTAGGACATAACTCCTAAAGTTTATGTCACTGTATTTTTTGTGAAGGAGGCAAGTTAATGTAATGTTCACTCAAGGTATAAAGTTCCCAAGAATCCATATGGTGCCTCGGGAAGGAATATATCATTCACAATTTTGAGGTTCCCAAAGTGAGGTTCCTATTACTCAGGTACCCATGTTGACAGTGTCTCTAAAGTGGGCTTCTGGCTGGCTGATAGGCCTTTGCTTACAAATTCAATTCAAATAACTGAGCCTGTTGTTAGTCATTTGTTACTCAGAGAAACATTATGTGCAACAAAACTAAACACTGCCCAGTCCTGTGCTGTTCTCACAATTGTTCTTTACTTTGAGCCCATTGTTGCGGCCACTGTGTCAAACCATCCTGTCAAGAACCTTCTTCTTTTTAGCTACCCCTATGCTTTACCAAGCATGATGTCTTTCTCCAGGGATTGGTCTTTCCTGACATGTCTAATCGACATAAGAGAAGTCTCATTATTTTCTCTTTAAGGAGCATTCTGGTTGTACTTTTTCCAAGACAGACTTATTTGTTTCATTGGCAGTTCATGGTACTTGCGATATTCATTGCAAACACCAAAATTCAAATGCATCGATTGTTC
>NW_022103910.1:1360989-1365823 GCF_000313985.2 Echinops telfairi | reverse complement strand
TCAGAGAACGGCCATCTGAGACACAGCAACTAGTCACACTTAGCTGTGACCACTTCATGAATGAATCTCTCATTGACTCGTCCTGCTTTCCTGCCCCACTCTCCTTGTCCCTAACTCATGCTCTGTGAGAATTTACTCCCCAACAAATTAGTAGCACAAAGTCTTTGTCTAAGCCTTCCATGAGTCCTTGGGTAGTAATCTGCTCAGCAGTGAACCAAAAGGTTGGAGGTTTCAATCTACTCAGAGATGTCTGGGAAGAAAAGAGTTGGAGATCTACTCATGAAAAATCTGCTACTGAACACACTATGGAGCACCCTTCAACTCCGACACACATGGGTTTGTCACGAGATCGATTAACTTGGTTGGTCAGTTGGTTGTTACTTGGTAAGCCTCTCTTGGGGAAATCCAGGCCAAGACAATACAAAAGAATCTCACCTAGGTGTTTTGTACTCTTTATAATGTAACTCTACAACAATCAACATTGTGTGGCTGATTGGAGCTTGGTGAAGGAGTCTTGGTAGTATATGTAGTTAGTGGTTGTGCACTGGGGCAGTGAACACCAAGATTGAAAGTTTGAAACCATTATGCTAGTAATGCTTGGAATGGTAATTAAAAAGCAATGTCTGGTTGAAAACACTGAGTTTTCTCTTTGTTAACATTTGTATTGCTAAGCTATAAGGATCGACCACTTGTTGCCAACATATTCCATTTATAGATAAGATAGGTAAAAGGAAATAAACAACCTCCTGAGTGCTGCCCTTGCAAAACCAAACCTATAAAGCAATGAAGAATGTCAGATTTTCAGGAGAGCAGGACAATAATTAGATTTAAAAGAAAACTAACTAAAATACATCTTAGTTATTTTTTTATTTTGTCTGTGTTTTTTTAAAAAACTTTGAATCAAATCTATAATTCATTAGTACACAATTTCCCGCTTCCCATCTGGAAACCAGAAATATTGATGGTATACATCATTTAGTAACATCAACAAAATAGTTCAAAATCTATCATTTGAATGCATGCAAACTTGTATTTTACTTGCATTTTTTTTGCATGGAATAGAGGCTTTTCCCTTTTAGAGGAGTTATGATTTAGATATGTCTTACCAAATGCTGACTCTAAACTCCATGGATTCTAGGATGTTTTAGAATTTATGTTACACTTCACATTTGTTAGCCCCACTATTTCTTTGTAAGGTATCCAAGTGGGATGCATCCAAAAACTATTTCCTTTTTTCTTCTCCAGGAATCTTTAAAGTCACATAAGAAAGATGAAATGACCAACAATAGCTCCCAAGGGGAACCTGAGAATCAGAAAAGATTTATGAGGGCTTCTTAATGCAGGCATTTCTTTCTCCACCTTCACAACCCACATCGATGTCAGAACTTACATGACTAGAATTCATAGGAGCCTGAGCTCTGATCACCAACTTAACGAGGCAGTTAGTGGAGGCAAACATCTTCTTCCTCTCATGGCACACACAACTCACTTCCTCTGAAATCAACCCCTTACAATTCTCATAGGAAGGAAGTGGATGACATAAAGGAAGCTGAGCTATGCAGGAAGTTTTCTCCTCACTAGCCATTTGACTTAATTGTGCTAAAATGTGGTGCAGGCTATTGTTGGTTCTATGTGAATGACAGGGTGGAAAAAATCAATTATTGTTTCTCTTGGTGACTGACTTGGCATGCCATGTAGTTGTGCAAATCCTGAGGACATTATGCTAAAAAATTTGCATACTCTGTTTTGATCAAGAATAGACTATGTGGACAAATGGATAGAAACATTAGACGTTTGGAGTACTCATAATCTGTTGTTGTTGTTGTTGTTGTTGTTGTTGTTGTTGTTGTTGTTGTTAGGTGCCATCAAGTTGGTTCCAACTCACAGTGACCCAACAAAATGAAGCACCACACAGTCCTGTGCCATCTTCACAATTCTTATGCCTGAGCCCATTGTTGCAGCCACTGTGTCAATCCATCTTGTCAAGGGCCTTCCTCTTTTTTTCTCTTTCCATGTTTTTATTGGGGGCTCTTACAGCTCTTATCACAATCTATACATTCATCCAGTGTGTCAAGCACATTTGCACATATGCCACCATCATCATTTTCAAAGCATTCTCTTCCCATGAGCCCCTGATATCAGCTTCCCATTTCATCCCCCTCACTTCCCCACCCGCCCGCCCTCACAAACCCTTGATAAGTTATAGATTATTATTTTCATATCTTACATCGTCCTCCATCAACCTTCACCCACTTTTCTGTTGTTCGTCCCCCTGGGAGGGTGTTATATGTTAATCCTTGTGATCAATTCCCCCTTTCTGCCCCCACCTTCCCTTTATCCTCCTGGTATCTCTAGTCTCATTGTTGGCCCTGAGGAGTTTATCTATCCTGGATTCCCTGTGCTGTGGGCGGCTCTTATCTATAGCAGTGTGCATGTTCTGGTCTAATCCTATTTATAAGTAGAATTGAGGTCATGATGGTGGGGGGAAGGAAGCACCAAAGAACTAGAGGAAAGTTGTTGTGTGTTTCATCGATGCTATACTGCACCCTGACTCATCAGTTCCCTGCTTATCAATTCCCTGTGACCCCTCTGTGAAGGGATGTTCAATTGTCTACAGATGGGAATTGGGTCTCCAATCCATGCTGTCCCCACCCCCACCCCATTCACATTGGGTATGATTTTGTTCTGGATCTGAGATGCCTGATACCTGATTCCCATCGACACCTCATGATCGCACAGGTTGGTGTGCTCCTTCCATGAGGGCCTTGTTGCTTCTGAGCTAGAAGGCCACTTATCTTCAAGCCTTTAGGGACTTACTCTTTTGCGTCACCTCTCTGCTTTACCAAGTATGATGTCTTTCTCCAGGGACTGGTCTCTTAATAATCTAAAATAGTGAAATTCAGTCCAGATCATGTTTGCACTCTGGCAACAATATACGTTCTTCACTGAAGACGATTGGAGCAGAGAAAGGAGAGAGACAATCCAAGAAGACACTGCTGTCACAGAGAGAGAGAGAGACATAGACAAGAAGAATACAGATTACTGTTAGACACAGTCATCCACCTTTCAAATTCTTCTTGCCTATGTGAGAATAAGGCTAAGAAAATGAAGACTAAACAATGAGTTTTAAGGGAAACAACAGCATCCATATAATTTTACTTGATGTTTAAGGATGACAGATCAATAAAAGGCCCATCTCCATTGTCCGATGTGTGTATGGATTGTGATAAGAGTTGTATGAGCCCCTAATAAAATGATTTTTAAAAAAAGAAAATCATTTGACAAAAGCTTGGCTATTTGGGGTGTTATTGTTATGATAACGCTGGCATCCAAAAGGATTGAGGAAGAGAGAAAAAAGGCCACCTCTCTAAAAATCTATACCAAGTTGCTAAAGCAACAAGACCAAGATTATATCTAGCCATATTCACTCCACCACCACCCTCCTCCACTCTATTATCTATTTTGCATGTTCTTGTTGAGTCTGCCATATAGGTGAAATCATCCCTATCTCTGCCACCTCATCCTGAGAATTTCAAACAATGAAGGAAGTGTGCATTTGAGAGATGGCACAGTAATATACATTAAGTGTAAGTTGGACTTGTAAGTCTAGGTGTTTGTATACAGCACTGGCAACAATCTAACAAATTTCTGGCTATCAAATTTAAGCAAAGAGGGAGCAACCCTTTATCCAGATGAACAAAGGGGATACAGAACCGTTAGTGACACTTGTTGAATTCCAGCAGGCAAAAACTGGAGAAAGGGAAGTCCAAAGGAAGAGAACAGAATTTACAAAGACCTGGAGGGTGAGAATTATAGGCTGGATGGGGACTTGTAGCATGAAGTATGTGTCTCACATGAGAGAGAACAGGCTTAAAAAATAGTGAGGATGTTTGGAAATCCTTGAGGGCTCAGTTGAAGTCATTATTCGAAGTTTTTGAACATGCAAAACAGAACTTTACTAGTGATGACATAACTACCATGTAAGAATGGGTGGGGCAGGAACAGGCCAGAGTAGTAATGAGTCCATATTTGGGCAATAATGTAACAAAAATGTAGTTAAGGCCAGAGCTAAAATTCTACCTATAAGAGTAGATGGAACCACTGGCATGAGAATGTCTGATACTTTTGCCCAATAAAACCTGTAGAGATGAAGGGGGAGGTGATGGAATGGAGGCGAGCCAGGGAAGGAAGGAAGAATAGAGAAAATAGGAAATTCAGAGGGGGAAGACTTGTTTAGAGTGACAGGTAATAGGATATAAGTGAACTATACAATGATGGCATCCAGTAGTCAAGTAGCAATTCAGATGTAAGGCCAAGGGCTAGAAATTCAGTCTACTTGGTGGTCAAGTGAAAAAATGTAATTTTCGACAGCAAAATTTCAAGAAAAAAAGCAAAGGGATTTAGGCCAACACTTCAGATACAACATCCCTTTCATGTCAGTGTGTTTGTCCCACAAGTGTAGTGCCCAACCCCACTGCATAGATTACGTACAGTATAGATCACAACAGTATGGATTACAACTTGTTGTAAAGGGAACCAAGTCTTTACAACTGGGCCTATAGGTAGCATTATGATAATTAGAGAAAAGATTGATGTTGTGAAGGAGTTTTGACTCATTTGGAAGCACAATGGAGAGATCAAAAGATACATTGTATTGGGCAAATCCTGTTGCACCAAGACCTCTTTAAGGGGTTGAAAAGCAAGGATGTTACTGTGAGCTCTAAAGTATGGTTGACTCAAGCCACCGTATTTTCAAACATCTCAATATGCATGTGAAAGTTGGATATTAAATAAGGAAGACTGAAGAAGAATCAATGCATTTGAATTATGGTGC
>NW_022103910.1:1355811-1360616 GCF_000313985.2 Echinops telfairi | reverse complement strand
CTATCAAGAATTAATAACCCCACTGAGCAGATGAGAAAGAACATGGCTCAACTACAGCAGTGCATGCTCTCAGGAAGGATGGACATGAGCTTGCTAGAATAATAGCAGTCAGTTGGTAGATTTCTGGCATGACACGTCCCCTGCCCTGGAGGTCTGCATTAAGTGGCGCCTCTGGGGAAAAGCTTTGAGTTCCATGCATCTTGTGACCCAGTTTTCAATCTGGCTGGCAGAACTACTGCTGCCTCCATGACAAGTCAGAACGCAGTTCAGTGGAATGGCTAATGAGCTATGAACATACTTTCACATTAATTGGATTCCTATCAGTTGGGTTTCTGCAAAGTAGAACCTTTTTAAAAGTGGTACATTTTCTTTTACTTAATAGGATGGTTTTAACTAGGTGAAAGAAGTTCTTAACTGGCTGGCTTGAGGTGGATTTTTGGCAGTGTTCTGATCATTTGGGCTGGTGTCAGAGGAGGTAGTGAGGGAGTGGGAAGAAAGAGCCCAACCAACCCTCCCTCTCCAGATGCTTCTGCCATAACCAAGGTACAAGCTCCGAGATCACCTTGGAAGCCTCTTTTAGAATTCCCTGTATCTGACTCAACTCCATGTGTCACAGAGCAGAACTGCCCCATACAGTGTTATCGGCTGTAATCTGTACAGAAAGAGATCTTCAGACTGTTAGGACAGGGAGAGAGGAAAGTGCAGCCAGAGCATGGGTTTCAAGTAACAGGTTTTATTAGTGTTAATGACCTGTCAGGGTGTTTAGATAGGAATGAGAGTAAAGGAGGCAGGGTGAGGGAAGACTGTAAGAGAGTAAAGAGAGAATACTCAAAAGGAAGCAAGGGGAGAGCTAGAGAGAGGAAGAGGCAGAGGGACATGCAGTCACACAAAGAAGGAAAGAAAGAGAGAGAAAGAACAGAGGAATCCCATGTTAATAAACATTGGGGCAGAAATAAATTATTATGTCTAAAAGGAGCCCACACTTCTGCCAGCCAATTGCCTCCCGATCCAGAGGAACTGTGAACAGAAGTGAGCAAAGTTTCTGTGAAAGGTCTTGAGCAGGTAAGGTGTCACTTTAGACTCGGTGGGGGATGGAGAAAGGGTTAGAGACACTGGCTATGGCTGAGAACCCTAGCATTATTGCTGAACTCTTTATTCCTGATTTTAATAAAATGGAATATGGAGAAGGTCTCTTTCTTCTGGAACTTCTTCCTGCTAGACATGGGCAACGAACAATGGAAAACTGTCCTTGTTTCGGCAGGGTCCAGCGAGTGCTTCAGGGGTTGAAATCCAGCCACATGCAGCTCCATGCAGGTCTGATCGGTAAAGACACGTCTGCAAAAAAAACTTGGAAAACAGTGAAACAAACAGGGTCCGAAGCACCTGATTATACTCATTAAACTAAGAAGTTCCATAAGTGGTAGGAGCCATGAGGCTTAAGATTTCAAATCCTTTATTAATGCTCTTTTAATTCATCCGTTTTCACCCTGCACATAAATGCACTTCTCTACTTTCTCCCAGTGTTTCCTGTTTCCATTCTTCCTTCTATCCTAAACCTCTTGGGTGAATGTTGTCCTTTTGACCTTAAATGGTTGATGATTCTCCATTGGTTTGAGTTTGGTATTTATGTGCTTCTATATCTGTGAATCAATGCTACAATAAATATAAATGTTTAAAAAAGTCGTACACTTGAAATCTCTTGACAAGGTTTCTCCTCAGTAAAGAATCTAACAACTTTATACCCTTTGGCTTCCTTTTATGTATTTAGGGTCAAGAGATGCTGTGAGTATCAAAATGCAGGATAGGTGCGTGTAAGATGAACAAAAAGGAATGCAAATTGTTTCTATGGGAATATGTCGTATATGCCAACTTGTAGCGATGTCTATGACATACTGTCAAATTAAAAAAGAAAGAGCCAACCTGGGCTTCCCTCACTCCAGCTGGCCAGCTCCTCGTGATCACTCGGGTCTCTGCTTAAAGGCCACCTTCTGAGAGAAACCATCCTGGAGTTCTGTATGGAGACGGGGTGTCCTTTCAACACATGACTTTGTACCTTAGCCCTTTTACTTGTTTCTTTCACAGAACTTTTAAAACTTGCAGTCATTTTATTTATTTATTTTGTTTTCATTTGTACTACTTCCCTCTCTGGTTAGACAGTAAGCAAGAGGTAGGACCCTATATGCACACAACTATATCCTTCCTCAGTCTTCCTTATTCAATGCCCCATTTTCACATGCATATGAGGCAACTGAAAATACCATGACTTGGTTTAGGGAGAAGACCAAAGAAGAACCGATGCATTTGAATTATGGTGCTGGTGAAGAGAATTAAAAGTACCATGGACTGTTCAAAGAACAAACAAATCTGTCTTGGAAGACGTTTGGCCAGAGTGCTCCTTCGAGGTAAGGATGGCAAGACTTTGTCCTACATGCTTTGGACATATTGTCAGGAGAGACCAGTCCCTGAAGGACATCATGCTTGTAAAAGTGGATGGGCATCGTAAAAAAGAAAGGCCCTTAACAAGATGGATTGACATAGAGGCTTCAACAATGCACTTGCACATGAGAATGCTTGTAAGGATGGCACAGGACCAGGCAGTGTTTCCTTGTGCTGTAGACAGGAGTGCTGTGGATTGAAACTGACTCAGTGGAACCCAACAACAATAACAATATTATATCCTTAGGACGCAGCAGACAGTAAACATTCAATATGTGTTTGCTGAATGCAAGCATGTACACAATACCTAGTATCTTAGCAGAAAAAAAATAATTCACATACCTAGTATCTTAGCAGAAAAAAAATAATTCACAATCTAGAGCATACACACTATTTCTAAAATTTTAAAAGGAGGTTTGAAGGAAACACAACCAGAGGAAGGGAAGGAAGAAATGAATGCTGACCTACATTCAGTGAGCATTCCACTGTGGTGCTGGCAACTGATGAGAGGGAACACTGGGCCCAGGAGAAGATGAACAGTGATGGGGGCAGCTTTTGGAAATGGGGCATGAAGCATGAAAAAAAGAACTATGGCCTCAAAAAGCCAAGTCACTTTTGAGACCAAGAGTTGGAGTCTTTAAAAAAAATGAAAGATTTCTATGAGGAAAATTATAAAACACTAATACAAGAAACCAAGAGTGACCTCAACAAATGGAAGAACTTCCCAAGCTCGTGGATTGGCAGACTCAATACAGTAAAGATGTCAGTTCTGCCCAAGGCGCTATATAAATTCAATGCTATCCCGATATGAATACCACCATCCTTCTTCAAAGATTTGGAAAAACTGATTACCAACTTCATATGGAGGGGGAAGAAGCCCAGGATTAGCAGAGACCTCTTCAAGAAGAAGGGCAAAGTGGAAGAGTTTGCTCTACCTGACTTTAGCATGTACTATATGGTCACAGGAGTCAAAACAGTGTGGTACTGTATAACAACAGATATTCAGACCAATGGAAAAGAGCCAGAAAAAAAAAAATCAGCGTACAGGCAACTGATCTTTGGTAAGGGCCCCCAAAATATCATATGGGAAGCAGATGCCCTATTCAATAAATGGTGCTGGAAAAAATGGATATCTAGCTGCAGAAAAATGAAGCAAGACACTACCTCACCCCATGCACAAGAATAAACACAAGGTGGATCACAGACTTTGAAATAAAACCCCAAACAATTAAGGCCATTAATGAGGGAATTGAGACAAACCTGAGAACTTTGGCACAGGGAATACACAGGCTATCAGAAATAGGGAAGGAATCAAATAAAAAGGAGTCACAAATTGACAAATGGGATATACTGAAGATAAAACACCTGTGTACATCAAAAGAATTCACCAAGAGTAATAAGAGAGCCCACGGACTGAGAAAACATCTTTAGCAATGATACATCAGACAAAGGCCTTATTACTAAAATCTACAATACTTTGCAAGCTTACAATAAGAGAAAAACTAACTGCCCACTGAGGGCAAAGGACCTTAACAGAAGTTTCACAGAGTCTGAAATCTGAATGGTCAATAAACATATGAGAAAATGTTCCCGATCATTAGCCATAAGAGAAATGCAAATTAAAACAACTATGACACACCACCTAACACCCTCAAAGAGAGCCCAATTCAAAAAATCAAAGCAACAAATGTTAGAGGGGATGTGGGGAGATAGGAACTCTCACCCACTGCTTGTGGACCTGTAGGTATGTACAGCCACTATGGAAATCAATTTGGCAATTTCTAAAACAGATGGAAATTGAGCTACCATATGACCCAGCAATCCCCCTATTGGGTATATACCCAGAAGAGGCAAGAAACAAACCATGGCCACACATCTGTGCTCCAATGTTCATCACAGCACAGTTCACAATCGCAAGGAGTTGGGAACAACCCAAATTTTCATCAACAGACGAATGGATTGAAAAACTGTGGTACATACATACAATGGAGTACTACACATCGCTAAAAAGCAGTGATGAACACATGAAGCATATCGCTGCATGGGAAGAACTGGAGGAAATCATGCTAAGTGAAGTAAGCCAAGCACAAAAGGACAAGTACAACATGAGTCGGCTGAGGTAAGTTTATAAAGAAAAGAAAAGAAAAATGCAAAAGGGGCACAGGGAAAAAGCTACTGTATACAAACACTCCAGGGGTGAGGTCCAGGTAGTATGGCAGGGGCCAGACCAAATCCAGGGGTACATATGGTAGCCAACTAAAAAGGAGGGCAAGGGGAGGGAAAAGAAGAGAGAGAGAGATGTGTGGCAGAGGAATAGGGCACTGACCCACCCAAGGGGAGGGTATTGTATGTGTCTCCACAGGGAAAGA
>NW_022103910.1:1343039-1354099 GCF_000313985.2 Echinops telfairi | reverse complement strand
ACACAGGGAATCCAGGACAGATGACTCCTTCAGAACCAGTAGTGAGAGTGGTGATACCTGAAGGGTGGAGGCAAGGTGAGGTAGAAAGGGAGAACCAATTACAAGGATCTACATATAACCTCCTCCCTGGAAGATGGACAACAGAAAAGCGGATGAAAGGAGATGTCGCACAGTGTAAGATATGACAAAATAATAATAATTTATAAATTATCAAGGGTTCATGAGGGAGGAGGGAGCAGGGAAGGAGGGGGGAAATGAGGAGCTGATATCAAGGGCTCAAGTACAAAGAAAATGTTTTGAGAATGATGATGTCAACCAATGTACAAATGTGCTTGACACAATGGATGGATGTATGGATTGTGATAAGAATTGTATGAACCCCCAATAAAATGGTTTTTAAAAATTAAAAAGAGTTGGAGTCTTTTGGAAAATATATCAGGTAAAATGAATTGAAAGTCCTAGTTCTTGATTCTCCTCCATCACCTTCCCAAAGTGACAAAAATAGGGTATCTTTTGGTTAGAAGCATCTAGAGAAGTTTACCAGTGTGGGAGACCAGTGGTCATCAGAGACAGGCTAGCTAACCAGGGTCATGGCCTCCGGGATATAGAACCAACCAGGACAGGAGTGCCATTGGAACAGGAAAGATGCTTCTGCCTGGGACATCAACCCTTTTGCACCTAACACTTAAAAGTTGAGAACATCTCTGTGTTATCTGAGTGGTTGGGATATTGGTGTTTTAATGGCAGAATGTTCACATTTCATGTAAGAGAATAAGATTTTGTCCCTAGTCAATGCACTGCATCCACTGTCCCCATGGACACTTGTATGTACTCTGGTGCTAAGCAGCTTTCAATAGAGTGTTTTTTCTAATGCAAATTAGTTGTCTACTTCTATGGATCACCACCAATCATGGGGATGGTGTAGGATGGAGCACCATCTTTTTCTTTTGTGCTTGGAGTCACCAGGAGTTAGGGGCTGGCTCAATGGCATAACATCACATTCCCTGAACAAGGGCGCTAGCATGGGGCTGAGAGGATTGAAGATGGAGCAACAAATTTAAATCCAACAATCAAAAAGTTAAGCTTAGGAAGGAGATTTAGCTCATTACCTCTTGTTTAGAATCTCACTCATGAGATTTCTCAAGGAGGGTGAGTGGCATGATAGTGGGACAGGGGGAAGGTGAAAGGAAATAAGGGAAAGAAGTAGGAGGCAAAAGCTAATAATAGAGGTATAGCTATACGCATATATATATATTTAAATATATTAATCTATAATGAAAGGTATACAGGCCAATGTGCATATATTTATATGTTAAGTATTAAGATAGTAGAGAGACTTTGGGCCTCTACTCAAGGCCTCCTTAAACACAAGAATACTTTTCTCTAATAACCTGGCACTCTTTGATACTCACCTCCCAACATGATTGCTGAAGACAAAAAAAGGTGCATAAGCAAATGTGGTGAAGAAAGCAGATGGTGCTGGGCTATCAAAAGATACAGCATCTGGGGTCTTAAAGGCTTGAAGTTAAACAAGCAGCCATGTAGCAAGGAAGCAAATAAGACCACATGGAAGAAGCACACTAGCCTGTATCATCACAAGGAATAGACGGGATCTCATATCAGGTATCAAAAGACCCAAACAAACAATTTTATCCATGTGAAAGAGGGGGGTTGTACTGGAGATCCAAAGCCCATCTGTTGACAATTTGACATCCCCCCACAGAAGATTTACAAGGAAGGGATGAATCAATCAGAGTGAAATATAGCACCGACGAAACACGTATCATTCCTCTAGTTCCTGAATGCCTCCTGCCCCCCACTACCACGACCCAATTATACCTTACAAATCAGTCTAGACTGGAGTACACACATTGATACAATTAAGAGCTCTTGATACATAGAATTCAGGACAGATAAACCCCTAAGGAACAGTAGTGGGAGTAGTGATATCATGAGGGGAAGGGGATAAGTCAGGGAGCAGAAGGGGAAGATAGAGGGGAACTCATCACAAGATTGGATATATAGCCACCACCCCCCAGGGGCATGAATAACAGAAATGTGGGTGAAGGGAGACAATGAACAGTGTAAGACATGAAATAAAAACAATGGTATATAATTGATCAAGGATTCAATAGGGTTGGAGGGTAGGTGAGGGAGGGGAGAAAAGAGGAGTTGATACCAATGACTCAAGCAGAAAATAAATGTTTTGGAAATGTTGATGGCAACATGTGTACAAGTGTGCTTAATACAATTGAACGATGGATTGTTATAAGATTTGTAAGAGCCCCCGATAAAATGATTAATAAAAAAATGTGTATAAATTGCTGAATTCATGGTCTGCTCTGTAAACTTTTACCTAAATTATAATAAGAAGTTTAAAATTTCCATGGGATGAAACAAACAAAGTGCAGACACTACAGTACAAATTATACTCAGGTACTTCCATAGAAAAATTGTCTGGAGACAAGTGGATGTACTGGAATTGAAGAGACTCAGCCAATCATATGGACAAACCAAATTAGATTTTAATTCAAACACACTTAAAAGATAATTAATAGTCAATCAAGGACATGACTATATCATGACATTAAAGAATTAATAATTTTTTAAAGAAAATGATCTGATGATTCTGATGCTGATAATGAGCAAATAAAAATTAATTCTGTAATTCTGTACACAATTTTGTATATGTATTTGAGAGATTCAAAACAAAATATTTAAATTTGTATCAACAATCAAAATGTGCTTGCTTAAAGTCACATACACATTTGTTGGGTACAGGTTAAATTCTATTAATTATCCTGCATTTGCAAGGCCAAAAAAGAGATTCAGTTTCTTGATGTATTTAAGTATTCAAAACCCTAGTTTTCAGTTCTCATTGCCATGAAATTATTCCCTAAGTTGTGAGTGTACCTTTAAAAAGGCATACAAGGAGGTAACGCCCCTCTACCCCCGCACCCCCCAAAATGGAAAAAGCCTCCTCTAGGCAGAGCTTTCATAGTACTCATTTTTCCCACTAAGCTAGGCAAGCACCTAGCAACTCACTCTGAGTTAGCGCACTCAGTGACATCGCCTGGGAAGGTTCTATGGGGCAAAGTGAACTTTTTCATAAAAGCAGTTTTGCTCAAACCTTGTTTTTGTGATGGCCGAATTCATGGAACAGTGTGCCACTGTAAAATTTTGTTTCCTGCCTATGGAAAATGTGGTAGAAATGGTTGTTAAGTTGAACACAGTTACAAAGACAACAAAGAGTGTACCAGTGGTTTTCTCATTGCAAAAAAGTTGAAATGGTGATCTATGAAAAACCGCATTCTGAACATCCATCAACTTCCCAAAGAGATGAAAATGTCAACTCGTAGTGCATTCCACCAGGTCAGATTGTTAATCAAGCTTTCCATTTAAAGGCTCTGTAAAGATTGCATAACCCTGTCTGACTAAAAAGGCCTGGTTTGTGGCAGATGGGGGACTGCTTTTGTCACCATGACAATGCACCTGCTCACGTAGCCATCTCAGGGTGCCAGTTTTTGGCAAAGCAGCATACCTCTATTGCCCCACTCCTGACATCATTTTGTTTGACTTCTTTTTGTTTCAGCGAATTAAGTTGGGTATGAAAGGACAGCTACTTGGTGACATAGAAGAAGTGAAGGAAAAAATGAGGGAGGTGTTGTCAGCCATCCAAGCAGATGAGTATGAAAAAGGTTTCTAAGAATGAAATTGCAGATTTGACAAGTGTAATTAAGTTTAATGGAGAGTATTTTGAAGGTGATAAGGTTGTTTTGTAAAAAAAAAATTTTTACGTGTATCTTTTTTACACAATTTTGTTGTTGTGGTTTTAGTTTTTTTTTTTTTCCGTTTTTTTTCTATACAGAGACACACACACACACACACAGACACACACGTGCGCACTTTTTCTAAGCCCTTTTCTCATAATAGATAGTTCTAACCACTCCTTGTCCCAGTATAAATTGTATTTCTCTTAGGAAAAATGCCATAGTAAAGTATGTTCCACTTGTTTCAAAGGACAGGTGAGCCTATTACATCAGAGAAAGATCAGAAGCTCTAAAGGAATGAAGAATTGTCTGGGAGATGGAGCAGTGAGAATGAGTCGACTGGACCAGAGAAAAGAATGCCCTATGAATGAAAAAGTCTGCCTTGTTTCTTTGAGAAATTTGAGTGAGACATGTAAGACTCAAGACTCTTTCCTTAAAATGATTAAATGGACGTTTAAACAAAACACTCAGGTACCTCTGGTGGTGAGGGGGTGAGGAGATTTTCATATTGCAGAAAGAGATACCGAAAGATTTAGATTTTGCTTCTTTCTTCCTCTCTTTTTATTTTCTTTCTTAGCTTAAAATTCTAGACACATGCCTTCTGCTAGTGAGTTTGAATTTATTAACCTAAACCTTACTTTCATACTTCAAAACTACTCTCATAAAACCATGGGAAAGAGGGCTGTCCTAAGTTCCAAAGAAGCAGAGTGGGGGGTGAGGATTTTTTTGTGCTCCTAGTAAAAACATTCACTATGCGTCATAATTGACTTGGTGGCAGTGGATTTGGTTTGGTTTTTGGTAGTGAGACAGTAAACCAGGAGGGCAAGCAAGTGGAGGAAAGGAGCAGTCTAAACCAGAATGCACTCAGGCAAAGCTTTGCAGAAGGCAGTTTTAGCTAAATCCTGCAGGCCATTCAAGAATATAAATCACATTTCAGAGTTGTTCCTTCTGGGACACTAAGAGTTTTCATTCCCATCCAGCCAGCAGTCACTGGGTAAGGGATTCCCATGGGTAGGCCTGACACTACCTGATGTCATCTAAAGCAGCCACCAAAAAAAAAAGGCTTTGATACCCTGAGGCTGTGCTTCCAATAGATGCATGTGCTCACTGTGGGAAAGAAATGTGCCCCAGAGGCAGGGGCACAGAGAAATGGTGCAAAATAAATCAGCATTGATTGGAGAATGTACTGATATTATCTGCTCTGAGAAGCAAGTATTGGAATTATAGAGACTCAGTTTCTTCAAATAAAAATTGAGATAATTTAAGTGTCCTTCAATTCCATATTCTTGATCTGCTAAATGGAAACCATAATAACATATGTTTCATTGGCTTGTTCTAAGGATTAAAATGGTTAGTCTAGGAATAGCAAGTACTAACACTCATACGTATCAACTCCTATAATTATTTACAAGTAAACAGTTATTGCAGCTGGGTCTATGGCTCTGCCAAAATACATGGAGCGACTATACAGATATCCAAAGCGCAATCTCTGCCATCTCTCGGGAATTTGAAAAATATATTCTGGGCTACCTGAAATTAAAGGTTAATCTTGAGTGATGCCAATGATTAATGCATGCTCAGCTGCTAACTGGAAAGTTGGAAGTTTGAGTCCACACAAAGGAATCTACTTCCAAACACTAGAGGGAAGGTAGGGGGAGAAGGGAGAGAAAGGGGGAACCAATGTCAATGACCGACCTATAACACACACACCCCAGGAGAACAAACAACAGAAACGTGGGTAAAGGGAGACAGCAGATGGGGTAAGATATGAAAATAACAATAATTTATAATTTCTAAAGGGTTTATGGGGGGGTGGGGAGCGGGAGAGGAGCTGATACCAACGGCTGAAGTAGAAAGATAATGTTTTGAAAATGATGAGGCAACAGATGTATAAATGTGTTTGATAGATTTGATTTATTGTTATAAAATTGTTATAAAAGTGGTTGTTATAAAAGCTGTAAGAGCCCCCAATAAAATGATTTTTTTTTTAAAGAAAGAAAAGAAAACCTTACAGAATGAAGGTCTACTCTAATACACACGGGGAAGTCATGAGACAGAGTTCACTCACCAGCAACTGGTTTCCTGACAAGTCAAGAGGAAATTAGATTACAAATATGAGGAATTTAAAAAGTACTTTCAAACACATGAACTTCGATGTACACAAAGCATCTATTTAGACGAAATAATTCCTTTTCTCTCTATGGTGGCTTTCTTTTCTGCTTATCTTGTAAATACAATTATGATCACAACCCACAAATCTCTATGAGCATCAACCTAATTATAGGTTAACCACACACTGCACTAAATTAGGAGTCATTAGGGAACTGTTTTTATGACACTGGAGTAACACAATATGTGTTTTTTTTTTCTGGAAAAGATTACTGAGAATTAAAGAAAATTTATCATATTTTCCAATGAGGACATTTTAACAGTTGTGAAATTATGAAAAAAGGTCTGACTCAATTCTGATATTTCAATATGTCACCAAGCTGTCTTGTTGCTAAGTTTAATAGTTCTCTGATCATTGAATCAATTTTTTTCTTAAATAGTACATTGAAATGGCTTATTTTTCCTCTCAGTGAGTTATATGTTAGTAATACACTCATTAAATTCTGTTTCTTTAAGCCTAAAACACTGAATCGGAACCAGATTTCACACATTGTTAAATATTCAAGCGACTCACCATCTTGGAGGGTTAAAAATGGATGAATATGCAAAACAATCACTAGATAAGTGTAATTAAGTCCGTGCAAAATCACTCTTGTACTTTATTTTCCCAACATTTTCAATAGTTGCTCCTCATTAAACCAAGAGGAAAAACACATTAAAAATGCAAACTTACTCCCTATGAGTTGGCATTGACTCAATGACTGTGAGTTTGGTTTTCTGAGTTTACTGCTTTTGAGTTAACGCTGACTCATTGTTCCTGTAGGACAGAGTAGACTTGCCCTGTAGGCTTTCTAAACCTGTAGATATTTATGAAAGCAGTCTTTCTTCCACAAAGAGACTAGTAGATACCAACGGGCAGCCTTTTGTTTAGTAGTTGAGTCAAACAATCACTGTGTCACCAAGCTTCTACTCCTACTTGTAAGAAATGAAAAAAACAAAAAACAAAAAATCCTCCTCATTACCCCTCTGAGTGAGCTTCAAATAATGACCAGGTTTTGTTCTTTATGCATGAAAAGTAGAATGTGACTCTTCGGGTGTTTTCCAGAAATAGTGATGTAGTTGAGCTTTCTCAACAAAACTCTACGTTTTCCTTGTCATTAAAAGCATATATTTGTAAGATGGTTGGCCAACGTTAAGAAACTCCAAAAGAATTCTAATTAGCATGTGATAAAAAAGTAACCTAGCCAGAACAAATGCAACATTGAGCAAATCTAAAGAGATATAGATAGTTCCATGAAATGTTATACTGTATACAAAATTAGAGATGATGTTATTCCTTGAAGAATTAAACAAATCTGAATAGGACAAAGACTAGCACTTATACTCAAGAAAGGTAAAGAAACAAAAGTTAGTAGTATGGTTGAGGAATATTGCCACTTACAGCTGAATATATAAACACCGGAATTTTGTTTCAAAGCTATGTATTTAAATTTTTTTACAAAACAACCTTATTACCTTTTGCAGTATGCATTCTCTATTACACTAATATATTTGTCAAATCTGCAATTCCATTCTTGGAAACCTTTTTCAAACTCATCTGTTTGGATGGCTGACAGCACCTCCCTCATTTTTTTCTTCACTTCTTCTATGTCATTAAATCGCTGTCCTTCCATGTTCCTCTCCACTTGAGGAATCAAAAAGAAGTTGTCCAGAGTGAGGTCAAGTGAGTAAGGTGCATGGGGCAAGAGAGGCATGCTGTTTTTTGCCAAAAACTGGCACACTGAGATGGCTGCATGAGCAGGTGCACTGTCATGGTGGCAAAACCAGTCCTCAGTCTACCACAAATCAGGCCTTTTTGGGTGCACAATGTTCTGCTATCTTTTCAGAGCCTCTAAATTGAAACCTTGATTAACAGTCTGACCCTAAATTGAAACCTTGATTAACAGTCTGACCCAGTGGAACAAACTCCAATGCACTATGAGTCAAAATTGTCATCCTTTTGGGTAGCTGACAAACGTACAGAGCAAAGCTTGTCATGAATCGACATTTCACCTTTTTTGAAACAAGAAAATCACCCGTACACTTAAGTTTTTCCCATAGTGCTGTCCTTGTAAACTGTGTTCAACATCACAACAGTTTCTGCAACATTTTTCCTGAGCAGGAAACAAAATTTTTCACAGCCCCACACTGTTCTCTTAAATCGGTCATGACACAAAATGAGGTTCAAGCGAAACTGATTTTAGGGGGAAAAAATCACTGTTCCCAGAGAGAACCCTCCTAGGTGACACCACTGGGCACACTAACTTGAGTTATAACAACTTTATACCTATTACTCGCTGCTTGATGATCGCCTAGCGGGAAAAAAAGCATACTGCAAAAGCTCTGTTCTGCCCAGCACAATTCCAATGTTTAAGGGGTGCCACCGTGTGTGTGTGTGTGTGTGTGTATCCTATTAGATGATTTCCTCTGACTGAGATATCAAATAAATTTGGATATCTAAGGTATATTCTAGGAAAGAGTATCTAATTTTATCCCAAACTAGTATATTCCAATATTTTAACTTCAATAACTACTCACTCTTCTTCATGCACTTTCAATGAAGTTGTTCTGCTCAAACCAATCTATAAATGTAACATGATTTCAATAAAAGCTCCAACAGGATGTTATATGAACTTGACAAATGTATTAAAAATTTATCTGGAAGAATAAAGCAAATAAACTTGCCTAACTAGATATTAAGAGCCCACAAAGATGAAGTAGTTAAAAATAAATAAAAATTGGTATTGGCACCAGAAGAGACAAAGAAATCAATGAAACAGACTAGAAAGCTCAGGAAAAAACCTAAGTAAATGTGGGAATTATTTAAATGAAACAGATGGCACACAATCAATAGGGAAGTGATAATATTTTATTAGCTGATGATAGGAAAGTAGCTCACAATATAGAGAAAAGTCTACTTCCTGGCAACCTAATATGTAAAGTACAACTGCAAAACAATGAAAAATTGCTTTTAAACATTGTAACATTAGGATGTGTAGAGGAAATTTTTACATAAAACTCTAAAAGCACAGGTGAAAATATGATGATTGCAACAAAATGGAAGGTTTTCATTCAAAGTAGAACAAGACAAAAGGTAGCTAATACAAATGGGGGAAGAGATACGCAACATCTAAAATGAGTTATGGGCCTAATACCAATATTATTCAAGAAACTCCCACAAATCAATAAGAAGAATGTAGGAAATTCAATTTAAAACATTTATTGGATTTGATTGTGTGATTCAAAGAAACAATCCAAATAATTAACAACTATACAAAGTGATATTCATTAATAATCAGAGATTTGTAAACGAAAACAACATTATACCTATTACTTGCTGCATTGAGTCCATGCTGACTCAACGACTCCTTGTTGGTTTCTGAGATTTTAATTGTTTATTGGAGTAGAAAGCCCAATCTTTCTCCCTCAGAGCTGCTGGTGGTTTCAAACTGCCCACTATAACCAAAATACCACAGGGCTTATACCTATCAGTTTGGCAAATTAATAAAATTGGAAAACAGCAAGTACAAGTGGGCAAACAAGACACTCATGCACTGATTATATGAGTGTGGTAGGTTAGATTATTGAACAAGGAAATTTACTACCTCTCCACTATTTCCATGAGAGGATGATACTTTGTTTCCCAGAGAGAATTGGCCACATGACTTTCTTGGATCTGATAGTATGCTTCTCTGTACAAGGCTTTGTTCTTGTGCTTTAAGCTTGTCCATGTGTCTAGTTGAGGTAGTTAGTTTATTGTGCCAACCTGGCCACTAAACACATGTGGGGTTAATTGAAGGGTGCAGAGATAAATGGTTCAGTGAGCCTCGCTTCTGGCGTTCTCCAGTCTCTTGCTTTCTGAAGGTTGGACCAAGGTGCAGCTGCCTTAACCAGTTCCCTGCGTCAGCTGGCAAGGCTCACTTCCTGCAAGACATCCCTGAGGAGAAGCCACATGGACCTACCCCGATGCAGTCCTGGGTGCGGGAGCAGCTGTGTGGAGACCCCTGCCAGTGCTGAGATGTTTACACATTCACTGATTCAGCTTTCCTCCTGCAGTTGGCATCATAGTATGTGTTTTGTGAGATGGAGGAGGACTTTGTGGATTGCTGTTGGACATATGGGTTAATGGGTTAATGTTGGTTTTGTGGACTTGGGCAGCACTGAGTTGGGATGCCTTCTTGATGTGCACTCACCCTTTAGATAAAACTCTCACTTATACATGAGTTTCTGTGGATTTGTTTCTCTAAAGTACCCAGACTAATACACTAGTTTTAGACCAATATTCATAAAAGTGACTTTGGCAAAGACTTTTGTTGTTGAAATATCCTTGTTTTGCAGGGTTCAATCCCTTGTGATCTTTCATTTCCACAAGACTAGCATGTGCTTGCTCATAGTTTTGCAAAATGGGCCATACTTGAATGATCAAGGGAGCACTGCAAAAGCAGATATTTAAAAAGGTATTTTCTGTGAACAAGTTGTTGGTCTTGCAAAACTCTATCATACAATCTCCAGCTTCATTTCTATCACCAAGGCCATATTTTCCAACTACTGTTCCTTCCTCTTTGTTTTCAACTTTTGCATTCTAATAACCAGTAATTATCAATGCTTCTTGACTATACGTTTTATCAATTTTTGAGTGAAGATATGAGTAGAATTATTCAATTTTTTCATCACTTGATTTTTAGTTGGTGCATTAATTTGAATAACATTTGAATTGATTGGATTTCCTTGAGGGCACATAGATATAATCCAATCATAGACAGCATTGTACTTCAGAAAAGATCTTGAAATATCCTTTCTGACAATGAACCCAACCCCATTCCTCTTGATTGTGTTATTCCCAGCATAGTAAACCATATAATTTTCTGATTCAAAATGGCCATACCAGTCCGTTTCAGCTCACTAAAGCCTAGCATATTGATCTTCCTGAATGTCATTTCATTTTTGACGACTTCCAATTTTCCTTGATACATACTTCATACATTCCAAGTTCTGAGTATTCGTAATTTTTAAAATTATTATTTTTAGTTTTTTATTAATCATTTTATTGGGGGCACGTTCAACTTGTATCACAACCCATACATCGATCCATTGCATCAAGCACATGTGTACCTTTGTTGCCATCATCATTTCAAAACATTT
>NW_022103910.1:1327575-1336644 GCF_000313985.2 Echinops telfairi | reverse complement strand
TTACAATTTTTTTTCATGTCTTACACTGACTGAGGTTTCCCTTTACCCACTTTTCCGTTGTTTATCTCCCCAGGAGGGGGTTACATATAAATCATTTGTGATCAATTCCCCCTTTCTCCCACTACCTTCCTCTTCCCCTCCTGGTATCACTACTCTCAATATTGATCCTGAGGGGTTTATCTGTCCTGGATTCCCTATGTTCCAGCTCTTATCTGTACCTGTGTACATGGTCTGGTCTAGCCAGATTTGTAAGGTAAAATTGTGGTCACAATAGTTGGACGGAGGAAATATTAAAGAACGAGAGGAAAGTTGTATGTTTCAATGGTACTGTATTGAACACTGAGTGGCTTGTCTCTTCCTTGTGATCCTTCTGTAAGGCGATGTCCAATTGCCTATAGATGGGCCTTGGGTCTCCACTCTGCGTTCCCCCTCATTCACAATGATATGATTTTTGTTCTGGGTCTGATTCCTGATCCTACCGACACCTCATGATCACACAGGCTGGTGTCCTTCTTCCATGTGGGCTTAGTTGCTTCTCAGCTAGATGGCCACTTGTTTATCTTCAAGCCTTTAAGACCTCAGATGCTATATCTTTTGATAGTCCAGCACCATCAGCTTCTTCACCACATTTGCTTATGTGCCCACTTTGTCTTCAGCAATCATGTTGGGAAGGTAAGCATCATGGAATGCCAGGCTATTAGAACAAAGTATTCTTGCATTGCGGGAGTGCTTGAGTTAGAGTTCCAATGTCCATCTGCTACCTTAATACTAAACTTATAAATATATGTACATAGATCTATTTCCCTATCATCATATATAAATATATTTACATATGTACATGCCTGGATTTAGACCTCTATAAATGCACTTTGCCTCCTAGTTCTTTCCTCTATTTCCTTTAATTTCCTCTGGTCCCACTATCATGTTCAGCCTTCATTTGGATTTCAGTAATTAATAAATCCAGGGACAAGGAAGCAACAAGTGATCTAAAATCAATAGCGAGTAGGGTGTAGAAGGCCTGGTAGGGCTTGATCAAGGGCAATGTAACCAAGAGTATTAGTAACTTTTTGTAGCTATTCCTTTTAACCGTGAGTTGGGTGCCCCATCAGCAAATGAATATCCAAAAGGCTCCACTCACAGGTATTACTCCATTCATGTCACCATGGTTGACTATACTTTGAAAAAGTAGCTCCTCGTCAGTCACATTTTGAGAACTTCTGACCGAAGATGCCTATTGCCAGCACGATCTCCTGTTGGGGAGAAGGGGGATCACTAACACTTGAACGGGTTCTCAGGAACAACTTGCAATTGTGGAAAATGATAGAGACAGAAAGACAGGCAGTGGGGCCCCGGGGCTCCTTATCCCATGTCAGGACTAAGAGAGAGAATGTATTTTCCATTGGGTGTATGTAATGGGTCTTACATATCTTTCGTAAGGCATACATGTCTTCAAGCTAACATATACATAGCCAATGGGTAATATCTTAAGCAGGTAGCATAAAAAACAAACAACGAGGTCGGTCAGTGTCTTGACCTAGTGCGTGTTGACCTCGAACCCACTGAGCCCTCCCCAGAGGTAGTAATCTCTGACCAATATCAAAAGTATCAAGAGGTGTCAAAACAGAATTTGCTACATTTTATCGCGGGTTGGCTGTAGAACCTGATTGCTCTTATTTGCAGATAACCTTCAGGCATAGTGAGTACCCAGATGCAAGCATGAGACATCTTTTATGGTAGCTTCTTTATGACTGTTCCTTTATGGGGGATTATTGGAGGGATTTTTTTTCAGTCATAAGAATATATATTAAGATTTGTTTATATCTCATAACCATGAGGCTCTTCCCTCACTGGAGTTGGCTTTCCAGACTCATAATTATGAGCACAGAGGATTTAGCTCCATGACATTCTCATCCAGTCCGTCAGTTTACCACAATCTCCAACCATGTTCTGCTTCATTTAGTAGGCGTTTGGTATCTGACAATATGTTGAAGCTATGCATAACTTATCAAGCAACTACTTCCTCAAAAGTGGGGAGCCAAGTCCTTCTTAGTCTCTTCCTATTCTGGAAGCTCTACTGAAACCTGTTCACCTTGGGTGACCCTGTTGGCATTTGAGATAGCAGTGATATAGCTTCTAGTATCACTGCAATACACAAGCCATCACAGTACAACAAACAGAAAGACAAGTGGTGGATGTGATGTTCATAGTTCCCAAATTGCTTCTAGTTGATTCTGAATGGCCAGGTACAGCCTTCCATCCTTTCCCATGAAGCTCATACCCAAGAGTTAATTTCATTAAAATGGTCTGCATTTCACTTTCTCTGTTAACAAACTTCCTAGGAAAGTCTTCATTTGCTGTCTAAAACCAGAGCAAGGATTCTTTTCTTTTTTCAACACTGTTTTCCTAAAACTTTTTCTGCCTTTTCATGATCCTCATCACAGTGTAAGTCTATGAAAAGTTTAAGCTCCTATTCAGCAGTGAAGTCAGTTCCTTTTAAAAGAGTGTTCTGGCAAACCCAATACCAACACATGCATCTCCAAGCAGATCTGTCTTAGAAAGGTACAGTGAGTGCATTGATAGAAGCTTCTTTTTAGTATGGCTCCAACATCCACAAACAACATGACACCTGCAGTTGCTAACTGAAATAATTGAATTTTATGAGTAGGACATTTGGTATGTAAGAAAGAGTTTAAGATGTCGATGTCAATTAGAAAAATATGCAGTGCAACCAGGGAAAATTGTGCTTATAATGCAAAAATTCAGCCCTGTCCAGTTACAGCACAAGGGGTACTTAGTTTCTGCTTGGTGTGATGAAAACTTTAGGAAATGGATAGTGATGGTAGTATCAGCAGATGGTGAATGTATTTAATTTAATTTAATTGTACCTTAAAATGGTTAAGATGGCAAACTTTTTGATATATATTTTATCACAATAGTTCCATTGTGTCATGGCTGGTCTACACAAAGAACAGGGCTGCTACAGGAGCTAATAAAAATAAGATTCTGGTTCTTCTTAACTCAATTAACAAAAAATCTAGTTAATTTTAAAAGCCTAGTTCATTTATTTAATGATTTATTCACAATTATAAATAACCAAGCTTGCCTTGGAAATTTTCACTGAAAAACTGATTGGAGCTTTTGACTATAAATTCATAGCTAGGTCTGATAGTGGAAGAACTACTCTGAGTATAATATGGAAGAGTAATCAAGCCACATTTGACTTGGTGAATTTGGTCCTATTGCTAAGTAAGATCATAATTCTTTATAACTGTACTTATTCCTTTTCTCATCCTAGGATATTTTTTGCTTAGCTTACTCTAAGTTGGTACCTGTTGGGCATCGTCTCATAAAACTTCCAAAATCACCAGGTGGATCCATAGTTTTAAGATGAAAGAGGCTGACTAGAACCCTTGTCCATATGAATCTGCCTTCATACCATCTAATTCTTAATACCATACCCCTCTGGACTCAGCGAGCTTTGTCTTCTCCGTGTGTGCCCATCTTTGCTCCAACAGTCTAGCTACACTTAAAATCTTTGGGTATAGAATCAACTTAATATCCAGTTTAGTAAATAGTCCTTCACTCGACTCACTATCATTTCCTTCCATCATTTCCCTCAAGGTGTGATAGTCTCTATATTCCATCACCCAACTTCAACAATACCACATTTAGAAGCCACTTCTTGGTTCTAATCACCCTCATTCTCTGAAACCTCTTTCAAAGGTAAGAACATCCTGCAGTCTTAGAACCAATAGAATTGAGTGTATAGAGTTAATGAGTCTGCTTCACATATAAATATACAATATTTACCTTATCTCCGCATATTTCAACAGTCCACCCACTTCTTCCAGAAATTTCACAGATAATTAAATGAATGAACACAAGACCTTAATTACTATAAGATGTATGCCTCTTTAAAGGTTATGTATGATACAGTAATTGTAATTGTTATGTCTCTTTGGTGAACCAGAAGAGTAATTAGAGAACCACTAAAAGGTCCCCTCTCCCAATTCCCATGACTGTTCACGTTATGGATTAAGTCTCTCACAGATCCATCTAGCTACCTCCACCCATCTGATACGTGCCTCAATCATTCTACATAGAAAGAACTCATCAACTGCTGGTTCTATAAGATGTGAAGGTAGGAGAGAGGAGGAGACAGCGGAAGAGGTGGTGGGGAAAAAAAATGTGAAGGTATACGATGGCTGCAAAAATAGACCAAAGTACTATCCAATGCCACTCAGGTGGAGGTATGGAATCCAGAGCTCCAAAGGTAAAAGTTATTCTGTGCTGTCATCGAGCAGTATTAAACTGGTGAAAGAGAAAGGGGCACTTAAAAAGCAATTTAACAAAATAGATCTTTGATCAAAAGCTATCTATTGCCATCAAGTTAATTCCTACTCATGGAAACCCTTTAGATCAGAGTAAAACTGCCCTATATGTTTCCCAAGGCTGAAATCCTAATGAAAACTCACTGCCACATCTTTCTCCCCCAAAGGGGCTGGTAGGTCGGAATCACAGACTTTTGAATTAACAGTTTAGCATGTAACATCTGCACCACCATGGCTCCTAGTCAAAGGCTACTCTGATTCAAATCCACTCAAAATCACTGCAAGAGTTGATTAAAACTAAAAAGGTAAAGCATATGAATAGATTTTCCAAAGAAAATCAAACCCACCTCCAATGAGTCGATTCTGATTCATAGCAAGCATGCAGGACAGAGCAGAGCTGCTCCTGATGGTTTCAGAGGTCGGAAACTTCTAAAAAGGCGGAGTGCCTCAAGTGTCTTCTGCAGAACTGCTGGTGGATTGGAAGCACTGACCTTTCAGTTAGTAGCCCTACATGTAATCTACCAGGGCTTCTTCTAAAAAATAAAGCAGATTATAATTGAATTATCTAATCCATAACAGCTGGTCTGATCACGCATAGAGTATAGTTAGAAACTAGTTCCACATCTATTTTTACATACTTTTATTGGAGGTTTTTACATCTCTTATAGTAATCCATCCATCCATTGTGTCAAGCATATTTGTACATATACTGCCATCATCATTTCCAAAACATTTTCTTTCTACTTCAGCCCTTGATATCAGCTCCTCATTTTTTCTCTCTCCCTCCCTTTCCTGCCCTCCCTCATGAACGCTTGATAAGTTAAAGATTATTATTTTCATTTCTTACATCATCCTGTTTCCCTTCACTCACTTTTCTGTTGTTCATCCCCCTGGGAGGGAGTTATATGTTGATCCTTGTGACCAAGTCCCCGTTTCCTCCCCCACCTTCCCCTTCCCCTCCTGGTATCTCTATTCTCATTGTTGTCCCTGAGGGGTTTATCTATCCTGAATTTCCTGTGTTGTGGGCTCTTATTTGTACCAGTGTGCATGCTCTGGTCTAGTCTGATTTGTAAGGTAGAATTGAGGTCATGATAGTGGGCGGGAAGGAAGCATTAAATAATTCAGAAAAGTTGTGTGTTTCATTAGTGCTATACTGCACCCTGACTGGCCCATCCCTTCCTTGTGACCCTTCTGTGAGGGGATGTCCACTTGTCTACAGATGGACTTTGGATCTTCACTCCACACCCCACACCCCATTCATATTGGGTATGATTTTGTTCTGGGTCTTAGATGCCTGATACCGGATCCCACTGACACCTCATGATTACACATGCTTCTTCCATGGGGGCTTTGTTGCTTCTCAGCTAGATGGCCACTTGCTTATCTTCAAGCCTTTAAGACCCCAGATGCAATATCTTTTGATAACCAGACACTATCAGCTTTCTTCACCACATTTGTTTATGAACTCATTTTGTCTTCAGCAATCATGTTAGGAAGGTGAGCATCACAGAATGCCAGACTAGTAGTACAAAGTGTTCTTGTGTTGAGGGAGTACTTGAGTTGAGGTCCAATGTCCATCTGCAACCTTAATTCTTAACATACAGATGTAAGTATATAGATCTATTCCCCTCTCATTATATATAAATATATTTACATATGTATATGCCTGTGTTTAGACCTCTATAAATGTCCTTTGCCTCCTAGTTCTTTCTTCTATTTCCTCTTACTTTCCTTTTGTCCCACCATCATATTCAACCTTAATTCAGGTTTAGTAATTCCTCGCTACTACATTGCCCTTGATTGAGCCCCAATAGGCATCCTACACCCTTCTCTCCATTGATTTTAGTTCACTTGCTGTTCCCTTGTCCTTGGGTTGGTTCCCCCACCCCCTTCCTTTCTCCCACCTTCCCTTCTTCCATATCCCCTGGAATCATGGGTCCCATTCTTTTAATCTCTGAATTGTTTATCCTGCCTGTCTTATCTAGATAGACATGCAGAGACATTAATAAGTGCACAAACCAGGCAAAGCCAAACAAAAGAACAAAGGAAGTCAAAACCAAAAACACAATAACAACAACAAAAAGAATGCCACTGACAAAAATGGAAAAGCCTACAAATAGTTCAAGGTCTGTTTGTTAGTCTTTACAAGTGTTTTCCAGTCGAGTTTGATGGGGTACTACACTCTGTCTCCAAAGTTTATTTTTGGTATTCCCCGGGGATTTCATTGCTTTGCTCCCCTTGCTGCTTTGTTGCATGTCCTTAGTATTTTTCCCCAGTGGGATGGGGTCAGATCGGGCACAATTCCTTCACTGTATTTCCAGTGTTGTCTGCGTAGCGCTATGGTTTACTGAGGAACGTCATGTCTTGTGGTAGGGGCAGCCCTATGGTCCTCTCTGTGCATTGTCTGCTCTGAGCAGGAATATCGGCCTCAGGGCTTAGTGGGCCAGGATGTGTTCCCCTCTCTCTCCATCCCTCTTCATTTCTCCTGGGCACTCTAATCAGACGTGCTCCTCTCCCCAAGCTGTAGCTTCAGTGCTGTCCTCTGAAGTGCATTCTTCTGAAGGTGGGGGGAGGGAAGGGAGACACATAGGATTTGGGTCGGCCCTGCAAACCTCTCTATTGGTTCCCTGCTACATGCCAGTATATCGTAGTCATGTCTTGGCACAACAGGTTGAAGCCTGGTCTCTCTATCCCTCTCCTATGGAGATATAAACAATCCCCTCCCCTGGGTTAGTTAGTGCCCTGCTTCTCCCCTACCCATGTGGGGTTTTTTCCTCTTTCTTCTCCCCTCCTATTTAGTTGGCTGCCATATGTATCCCTGGATTGGGTTTGGCCCCTGCCATACTACCTGCACCACACCCCAGGAATGTATGGATATAGTAGCTTTTCCCCTATGACCATATTTTTTTAAAGCTTACTTCAGTAGACTCATGTTGTACTTGTCCTTTTGTGCTTGCCTTACTTCACGTAGCATGATTTCTTCCAGCTCTTCCCATGCGGCAATGTGCTTCATGGATTCATCGCTGCTTTTTAGGGATGTGTAGTACTCCATTGTATGTATGTACCACAGTTTTTTGATTCTTCGTCTATTGATGGAAATTGGGGTTGTTTCCAACTCCTTGTAATTGTGAACTGTGCTGCGATGAACTAGTTCTATATCTTAAGAGGTACAATAACAAGATGGACTCATTCCAAATACTGCAATAGATTCTGGAAACTACTTCCTAGGGCAGAATTGAAAGAACTTGTGATCTACATCTTCCAATGAATGACATAAGGTAGCTTCCTAAAATAATGGGAGTAGTATTATATAAGAGTGGTTTAAGACATTAATCAGGTAGAAATGCCCAATTAAATCAATCCAAATAAACAATAGCCAAATACTGTTTCCACATTCCTGTATTTCAGCAAATTTAAATATGCATATGCATATGTGTATCATAATATAATATATATAATTATATACAATTTTTAACAGAAATGTGAAGCACTGCTCAGAGAAGCAGTGTTTCAGTGCTTGCAAAAAAAAAACAAAACAACCTCACTGCCAACTCATGGGACAGAATTGGCCCATGAGTTTCTGAAACTGTTACGATCTACAGCAGTGGTTCTCAAATTCCTAATGCCATGACCGTTTAATACAGTTCCTCATATTGTGGTGACACCCCAACCATAAAATTATTTTCATTGCTACTTCAAAACTATAATTTTGCTACTGTTATGAATTGTAATGCAAATATCTAATATGCAGGGTGTATTTTCACTGTTACAAATTGAACATAATTAAAGCATATTGATTAATCACAAAACCGTCTGTAATTATATATTGTGAAATATTTCTTCGTTTTTTTATATATAGGTGTTTATTTCTGTAAAATGTGTTCTCAGACATTTTTTTATTTTAATCTCATGAGACCTGAAGATATTTCTAATTTTTAAGGTTTTTCTACAATCCACACGTTTTATTTATTTTTTTTCAACATTTTATTGAGGGCTCATAAAACTCTTTTCACAATGCATACATACATCCATGTGTACATTTGTTGCCATCATTGTTCTCAAAACATTTGCTTTCTGCTTGAGCCCTTGGTATCAGCTCCTTATGTTTCCCCTCCCTCTCTGCTCCCCTTCCCTTATGAACCCTTGATAATTTATAAATTATTAATTAGTCATAGCTTACACTGTTCAATGCCTCCCTTCATTCACTTTTCTGTTCTCCATCCCCCAGGGAGGAGGTTATATGTAGATCCTTGTAATTGGTTCTCCCTTTCCACCCTACCCTCCCTCCACCCTCCCGGTATTGCCAATCTCAGCACTGGTCCTGAAGGGATCATCTGTCTTGGATTCCCTGTGTTTCTAGTTCCTATCTGTACCAGTGTACATCCTCTGGTCTAGCCTGATTTGTAAGGTAGAATTGGGATCATGATAGTGAGGGGGGTGAGGGGTAGGAAGCATTTGGGAACTAGAGGAAAATGGTATGTTTCATCATTGCTACTCTCTACCCTAACTGGCTCATCTCCTCCCAGTGACCCTTCTGTAAGGGGGTGTCCAATTGCCTACAGATGGGCCTTGGGTCTCCAATCTACACTCCCCCTCATTCACAATGATTTGATTTTTTGTTCTTTGATGCCTGATACCTGATCCCATTGACACCTCGTGATCACACAGGTTGGTGTGCTTCTTCCATGTGGGCTTTGTTACTTCTGAGCTAGATGGCCGCTTGTTTATCTTCAAGCCT
>NW_022103910.1:1305445-1323922 GCF_000313985.2 Echinops telfairi | reverse complement strand
AAAAACCATATAGTTGTGAATGAGGGGAGGAGTTCAGAGTGGAGACCCAAAGCCCATTTGCAGGCCACTGGACATCCTCTTACAGAAGTGTCTCGGGGAGGAGACAAGCCAGTCACTGTAGATGTAGCAACGATGAAACATACAACTCTACTCTAGTTCCTAAATGCTTCCTTCCCCCCAAACTATCATGATCCCAATTCTACCTTACAAACCTGGCTAGACCAGAGATGTACACTGGTACAAATAGGAACTGGAAACACAGGGAATCCAGGGCAGATGATCCCTTCAGGACCAGTGGTGTGAGCGGCGACACTGGGAGGATAGAGGGAGGGTAGGTTGGAGAAGGGGTGCCGATTACATGGATCTACGTGTGACCTCCTCTCTGGGGGATGGATAACAGAAAAGTGGGTGAAGGAAGATCTCGGACAGGACAAGATATGACAAAATAATAATTTATAAATTATCAGGGTGTCATGAGGGAGGGGGTTGGTGGGGAGTGGGGAGGGAGTGGAAAAAATGAGGACCTGATACCAGGGGCTTAGATGGGGAGCAAATGTTTTGAGAATGATGAGGGCAAATGTGCTTTACACAATTGATGTATGTATGGATTGTTATAAGAGCTGTATGAGCCCCTCATAAAACTATTTTTTTTTAAAAAGTTGATAATCAACAAGCAAGAAAACCCTGTTTCACAAAGATATGTTGTTGGAAATGGAAGAAGACAGTGCAACACAGTCTCAGACAGAACAGGATATGACTGCAAACACCTGATCCAGAATTTTGTAACTGGCACTGTAGAGAAATCAGTTCTCACTGTATCACTGTTTATAAGTTCAATGAACTCCTCTTGTGGTGTCTCAGGAACATCTTCAACTTTGACTATGAATGGGCTTCTGGCAAGTGCAAATGGGGTGTCAGGTAGATTTGGAAAGTACGATGAAATTTCATCTGCATGCATGTGCAAGTGTTCTTTCACAGAAATAATCATCGTAATCCTTTTGTCTGGTTCAATGTCAAGTTCCTTAAATAAAGCAGATAAGGTAGGCAACATGTAAATTGTTTTCATCCAATTTTTTTGCCAAAGCTGACTTTTTATTTGGAATGATCAGATCTTTTCAGACAAATCGAGACATGTTGCATTTGGTCCTTGCAGTAATCAATTTAACTCATTCAAAATGGCAAAGATGTCAACCAAGTAAGTTATTTTCTGCAGTTCACTTTTATCGCTGAAAAGTGCTGTGAACTGCAGTCTTGCTTTGTGTTTAAAAAATATTTTGAGTTCATTACAAAGCTCAAAAACACGTTTTAAAACTTTTCCTCTAGACAACCATCTCACTTCAGTGTTAAAAAGCAGAGCACTATTCAGCTATGCATCTCATTGCACGGTTGTGAAAACAGTTAACTCTCTACAAAACAGTGCTCATCTTTACAAAATTGACAGAAATTATGACGCTTTTCATTACTTCTTGTAACTCTGGGGGTAATGTCTTCATTGCTAATAGTAACCGATGAATCATACAGTGAGTTTCAATGGCTTTCGGTGACTCATTCAATACCAAATGTTGAAATCCAGATCAACATCCTAGCATAGCTGGAGCACCATCTGTGCAAACACCACAATCCTTTTCCCAAGAGATCTTTTCTTATGCTCTTTCAGAAATGAACCAACTGTGTCAAATACATCACATGCAGGAGTTGTCATTTCAAGAGGTTTGCAAAAAAGAAACTCATCTTTAAAGTCACCATCATTACTATCCCTGACGTAAACCAGTAATTGTGAACAGTTTACAACATCTGTAGATTCATCAAGCTGGATGCTAAACATTGAAAGTGGAGCAGATTTAATTTCCTGGATTACCTGATCAAGAATATCAGCAGACATGTCATCTATTTTTCTGCAGACAGTGTCGTTAGGGAAGGAAACTGCATTCAATTTCATAACAAATTCATCTCTGATCATAACTTGAACAATATCTTTGGCTGCTGGCAACAGTAAATCCTCAGTAATGGTGTGAGGTTTCATATCTCTGGCGATTCTGAGTGCCACCAAATATGAAACTTCAACAGTTGCTATGTTTTGTTTGTGGTACTTGCCACCAGTGTCAAGTCTGGCTAAGTTGAGTCCATCAGCTTTGCTTCTAAAATAGTTCATATTCTTGCTGGCAAGCTCAGATGCTTACTATCAAAATGACATTTTAGCTTGTTCAGCTTCATAGATTTGGCTGAAAGAGCTTCACAACAAATAAGACATTGTGGTTTCTCAATTCTTGCTATAATTATTGAGGTAAAGCCATACTGTAAAAAATCCTCACTATATTTTCTTTTCTTAACATTCTCTACATGATCCATCGTCATGGATGGTTTGTTAATGAAAATGATATATAACAATAGGTTTAATAATACAAAAGATGATATATGGCTTAGTTCAGTCAATACAGTTCATTTAAAATTTCCTATGATTTACCACTGTGTTGTTTTTTTTACATACCTGTTACTATCACAAGGGGGTAGTATTCACATCAACCACAGCTGCATATAAGAAAAACCGATCAGCATCCAGATTAAGTTCCCATGGTAAAGATTTTTTTTTCAGTAGTTGATGGTTTTACAATACATGATTTTACATTTACCCAGTAATTCTAATTTATGAAGCGTCCTTTTACCTCCAATAGATACTGCTGCTTTCAACACAGCAGCTGCTTTCTACACAATAGCTGCTCTCTACACAGTAGCTGCTCTCTACACATGTGTGACTGGTCTGCATCAGTACATTATGGTGCCAATCTTGTCACATACACCTGTGTTTGTACAGGGTCTATGTGATGGGGTTGGCATGATGATGTCATCACCCATGGTACTCATATGTAGGCGTATCTGCATGTAGGCGGACTTGCCTGGAGACAGATATAGGAGCAGTGTCTCGATTCCTAAGACCATGAAAATATGTGTTTTCCGATGATGTTAGGCAACTCCTGTGAATGGGTCATTTGACCCCTAAAGGAGTCATGACCCACAGGTTGAGAACCGCTGATCTACAGGAATAGAAATCCCCTTATTAATTCCCCAGAGCTGCTGGAGGTTTCTGAGTGCGGCCCTTGTAGATTATAGCCCAAGAAGTAATGACTATGCCACCAGGGCTCCTTGAGGGTGTGGGAAAACTTTTCTAAGAATCAATTTCCCAAAAAAGAATCAAAAATCTTAAAATCATACTTATCTTTTGAAATGTACTCAATTTATATGGTCCTTCTAGCCATAACTCCTATGTTATTATTATAATTCTAGACTTTATACCTGCAGCTAGAATCACATTTGGGAGGACAACTCCACTATATGAATGGACAGGACTGGGGTGGGATTAAGACCTGACTTTAATAGAGAATGTGAATTAAGTCCCACCCTTTTTTTCCTTGGGGGGGTCTCTTTAAGATTCTACCTTAGTAGAGGGTGTGACTTGATACTGTTGTTTGGTTTCCTTGTTTTCACACCTCTGTTAAACCATCCTTTGGTATATAAGAGACATTTGGGATAGAGACCATTTGGAAGAGCATATCCAAGATCTATCTCTCTCTCTGACCTGGCAGATGTTGCCAAGACCAGCTACACCAGAGGCTGTAGTAAGGAGGCTCAGAGGAGCAGCCCTAAGACTATAAAACTGTGAGACAGAACAACAGGTGGGCTGCCTTGCTGACCCATGGAGGCAAAGCCAAGGGACCACATGGCTATGAAACCGAGGACCTGAAAAAGAGTCTGGCTGAGGAGAGGTGTTACTCTGGAGCAATGACTGTATAATTACTATTTACTGATCCTGACTTGTGATACCTATTAACTTCCCTGGTAACTCCCTTTGTTGTTGTATTTTCTGTGAGTTCTGTGGGGCCATTGCAATGAGTTATCACACTCAGCCTAGCAGCAAAGAAGTAGACTGTCCTGGGAGGAACAGTTGGTTTCAGAATAGGTAAAGAAGAATGGGGGATGAAGGCAAGTTTGGGCCCTCCCTTGTAACTCCTCCAGCTCAGGGCACTAGTGTAATTCCATGTGTCTTGTCAGCTGCAATGTCTCCCAGGGAGTCAGTGTGTGTGCCACCTCCAGCAAGTTACTTATCTCCTTAGTGCCTCCAAAGAGGCATCAAGCTACGACCTGATTGACAGGCCAAACCCCACCCCTTCATTCTTAATCCTCTCAAATTGGCAATAGATTACAGTCTATAACGATCTTTACTCTCCTTTTTCAAATGCTGTTTTTCCAGAAGATTAATGAGTCCTAGTTACTAAGAAGGGTACTTTGCTTCTTGCCTCCCTCACAAAAGTGTTTTGAGAAAAATACAATGTTACTTATGGGTTTTCACTTGCCCCTCCTTCCCTTTCATTATACAGTAATTAGGAGGGAAAATTGGATGGTTGGTGTAGTTACTAAGAAGAAATTTTAAATGCCTTAGGCCAATTTCAAGTGCCTTTTCAGATGAGGTCAAAGTTCTTGTCTCTTCCTTTCATTACACAGAATAGTTCCTTAACAGCCTATAGAGACAACCAAAAAAAAAAATCAGTTGTATTACAAAAAGATACAAGCACAACTACTGCTTCTTCTATATTGGAAACTATTGTTGTTTTGACTTACTTATGAACACAAGCACATATTTTAAATTAAAATTATTTTTCTTCACATCCTCCATTTAAACCTAGATAAAATGTAAATAACCAGATGAATATTTTTGAATGTGTGTATTAGTAGCAATGAAAAGTAGTAAAGTTAGGTAGAATTGCCTCAAATACTACAAAGAAAAGAACCATAGCAGCATAAGATTATAGCAAAAACTGCTTACTTAGTGTTCCTTCAAAATCTACAAGTTTTATGCATAAAATAAACGTAATTATTCATTTGTTTGGCTTGAACACCAGATACCAAGATTTATGAATAGTCTTTGTCCTGTCAAATATTTATGATTTCTTAGAGAAACCTTATTCCTGCCTGCAAGCCTTTATTTTCAAGGAATTCATTGTAAACCTGGTTCCCTACATGCTATTTATGTACCATATCATATCTGTACTAAATATAGAACCATTATTTGCTTTGAATTTTCACAAATACAAACAAAGCAGAACCCATGCTCATGCCAATGTTTTGTATAGCAGACTTCACTTGAAGGTGAAAAAGATCAAAGACAGTTACAATTGAATGTTAAACATAGTATAGTCCTGTTCTGAAACCCTTTTGGGTCACCCAGCTTCTAGGGATTGTTCACTAACTATACCAACACAAATGAAGATCACTTGTTTTTTGTTGGCTTCCCACTCCAATTCTGGCTCCTCTGTCAACTCTTAACCAGTGTCCATCAAGTCAACTCAACACATTGTAACCCCAGGCTATCAGGAGGGTCCAGTCGAGGGAAAAGGACATGTGCTTGGTCAAGCAGAGGGTCAGTGTAAACGAGGAAGACACTCAGTGAGATGGAATGACACAGTAGCTGCAACAATGGACTAAAACGTGGCAGCAATCATTAGAGCTGCGAAAGACCAGACAGCGTTCACGTCTGTTGTACATAGAGGTCGCTGAGTCATAACAACAAACAAAGGCGATCAGTCGATACGAATATTATTAACATTTTTACACCAATTTATGCCCAAGATGAGGAAATTAAAGATTTTTATCAACTTCTGCAGTCTAAAGTTGATCAAATATGCAATCAATATGTATTGATAATTTCTAGTGATTAGACTATAAAAGTTGGAAACAAGGAAGAAGGATTGGTAGCTGGAAAATATGGTCATGGTGATAGAATTTCCAGAGAGAGAATTGCCACGGATCCTATAATAGAATTTTACATACCAATGAATTGTCTTTTGCAAATACTTTTTAAAAATAAACAGTGACTACATACACAGACCTCAACAGATGGAATACACAGCAATTAAATAGACTACATTTAATGAAGGAGACAATAGAGAAGCTCAGTATGATCAGCCACAAACAAGGCTAGTGGTTGACTGCATAACACCATCAATTGCTCATATACATGTTCAAATTGACAGTTAAAAAAACTAAACTAAACTAAAAGAATTCCACAACAACCAAACTACAACCTTTACAAAATCCACATGAATTTGGAGGTTATCTCATGAATGGATTTGATGCATTGAAGTTTAATGATCAAAGATCAGACAAATGGTGGAATGACATCAAGAACATCATACATGAAGAAACCAAAAGGTTATTAAAAAGAAAAGAAAATGTTGAAATCAATGTTAGAAGAGACTCTGAGACTTGTTCTAAGACATAGAAAAGCTAAAACAAAGGAAGAAAAAATGTAGTAAAAGAATTGAACAGATTTGAAAAGGCAGCCTGAGAAGAAAAAAGTTGAATATTATAATGAAATGTACAAAAACCTAGAGTTAGAAAACTAGGATGCTAATAATTTCTTAAATTGAAAGAACTGATGAAAAATTTCAAATCTTGGTTTGTAATATTTATGATGGGTAAAATGAAGAATGATGCAGGAAGCATCAAAAGAAGATGGAAAGAACAAAAATGATTGGTCAACATCCAACCTTTTCAAGGAGTGTCAAGAGCCAACGGGATTGAAGGGAGAAAACTAAGCTGAACTGAGGGCACTAATGGAAAACAAGGCTCCAGAAGTTGATGTGATGCCAAATAATGTTTGTGTCAACAAACTGATGCAACACTGGAAGTACTCATTACTCTATGCCAAGAAATTTGGAAAATTTGGCTAACAGACTGGAAGAGATCTATATTTATGCCCTTTCAGATTCAACAGAATGTGGACAGTATTGAACAATATCATTAATATCACATGGAAGTAAAATTTTACTGAAGATAATTTTAAAATGGTCCCAGTAGTGTAGCAATAGCTAGCTGCCAGAAATTCAAGTTATATTCAGAAGAGGATGCAGACAAAGGCTTTTGTTGTTGGCATCAGGTAAATCTTGGCTGAAATCAGATAATACTAGAAAGATTTTTACTTGCATTTTACTGACTCTGCAAACACATTTCACTGTAAGAATCATAACAAAATATGAATAACATTGCCAAATAATATTACCATGAATGGATATCACAGAGGACTTCATTGTGCTGAAGAGGAACTTATACATAAAACAAGAGGGGGTTATTTAATCAGATCAAGGGTGTACTGTATGGCTTAAAATTAAGGAATACACGTGCCAGGATTGTATCCTTCCACCATATGTATTTAATCTGTATGCTGAGAAAATAATCTAAGAATATGGATTGTATGCAGAAGAACTCCACAGCAGGATCAGAGGAAGACTCATTAAGAATTTGTGATATCCAGATGACATAACCTTGTTGCTAAAACTCAAAAGGACTTGAAGAACTTACAGATAAAGATCAAAGACTAGAGTCTTCAGTATAAATTACAATTTAACATAAAGAAAACAAAATTTCATCTATTGGGGCTGGAGGGTTTCTTTTGTTAGGAGTTTGGTTTTTTAAATAATTTTCTTGGGGGTTCTTACAGCTCTTATAACATTCCATGCATCAATTGTATCAAGCATATTTGTACATATGTTGCCATCATCATTTCCTAAACATTTTCTACTTGAGCCCTTGGTATAAGCTGCTCTTCCCCCATCCCCACCCTCCCACTCTCATGAATCTTTGATCAATTATATAATTTTATTATTATTTCACATCTTACACTATTCCTTGTCTCCCTTCACCCACATTTCTGTTATTGATGACATCTTCTATCTCTTTTTTTATTTTGTGTCTGTCTAGATTTTGCTACTGCTACTTGTGTTACTTTAGGTAGTTAGGGTGTGAGATGTAGTCAGTTAATTTGGTTCTTCTAGCCACAATTCCTAATGTGATATATTAAAATTCTTCTCTATGCCTGTGTCTATAATCCCATTTTGGAAGGAGTTTTCTGTTATACTAATGAACAAGATTAAGGGGGGGATGAAGTCCTAACCTTAGTAGAGGGTGTGAACCAAGTCATACCCTTTGTTTCCTTGGGGGCATGATCTGTTAAAAGAGAAAATCAGACGTCCACCAAAGCCATTCCTTTGTGTATATGAATCATCTCAGAGAGAAAGAGAATCCCCAAGACCGTTGTTTGAGATCTCTGTCTAAAGCGGTAGAGGCCAATACTAGAGGTGTCAGACACTGTGGCACGGAGACTTAGAGGGGCAATGTCAAGAGTATAGCCTACTTTATCTTCATCTGACCTGACACTATGAGACTATGAGACTATAAGACACAGAGGCAGGGGGACTTCCTGATCTATGGAAGCAAAAGCCAAGGGACTACGTGGTTGAGAGATGAAGGACCTGAGAGAGACGTGGCTGCTAGCTTAGAAGAGGTGTTGCTGTGGACTTGTGGTAATCTATTAACTCTCTTACTAAACTCTCTTAATCAAGCATATTGTTTGTGAGTTCTGTGTGGTCATTACAACTAATTATCAAAACCAGCGTAGAGCTTGTGTCCTGGAAGGAATGGTCAGTGTCAGAATAGGTAAAGAAGGATGGAAGGTGAAGACATGCCTGGCCCCTGTCTCACACAATAGAGAAGCTAGAGGGAAGTCCTCCATGTAGTTTACAGTGTGTTTCTAGAAACTTGTCCATTGCTCTAGATTATTGGAGTATACTTTTCATAATATTCTATGATCATCTTTATCTCAGCAGAATATTTCTAAAAGCTCCCATTACATTTTAAATTTTGGCTATGTATGTTTTCTCATTCCTGTTCCCCACCCCCATCCCCTCGTTACCATCCTGATAGCCCTGGTAGTCCAGTGGTTACAAGTTGAGCTGTAATGTGAAAGGTCACAATACCAGTGGCTCCTCGGGAGAAAGCGGGTTTTCTACTCCTGTAAACACATGAGGTAGTTCTATCCTGTCCTGTAAGGTCACTATGAATCAATAGTGACTTGATGACAATCAAGATTACCAAATTGGACAATGGTTGGTCATTTTATCTTATCAAAGGACCAACTTTGAGTCCTGTAGGATTTTGGATTTTTTTTCTGTTTTGTATTTCAATTTTCTGCTCTGATCTTTTCTTTTTCTTTTAATCTGATAACTGCAGTGTCTTTTTACAGTTCCTTTTCTATTTGTTCAAATTGTTAATTTATTAATTTTAGATCTTTCATCCTTTTCGATCTGTGGAGTTGTTGCTATAAATGCTCTTCTTAACACTGCTTTTATTTTCATGAGTCTAAGAATTTTTTAATTATAATTTTTCTACTACTCAATTGCTTTAAACTATGATATTATTGTTTCCATTTGTGTATGTAAATTCTGTTTTAAAGTAAGACATTGTTTCCACATAGGTATGTAAATTTTCACTTATACTTTCTGTTATTGATTTCTAGTTTGAATGGTATGTTCATAAAAATAATTAGTACCATTTTGACGTTTTTCCATTTGTTGAGGTGCGTGACCTAAAATACGATCTCTTCTAGGAATGTTCCATGTGTGTTGGTGAAGAATACAGCAAGCAGTGCAGGAAGGTGTTATGGTCTATATAATTTGGTAAGGTCTAGTTAATTAATGGTGCTATTCAGGTCTTCTAAATATGTACTGATTGACTTTACAGTTGTCTATCCATCATTCAAAGTAGTGGCATATCTGGCTTTTTAAAGTTATATTAGAGTTTGTTTTATAAATTTGAGACTCTGCAATTGGGTGCAATTGCAAAGTTTTTCTTTGCAAATGTTATATCTTCTGATGAATCCACCCTTTAATCACTACACAACATCATTTTCATCGATTGTCATGTTGCCCCCTTTCATCTCTTATTCTAGATAATTGCATCTTCTCTTTCTTTTCCTTTAAGTTTGCCAGAGATTTATCAATTTTGCTCACCTTTTCAAAATAACAATTTCTTTTCTTCTTGATGTTTTCCATTGTTTTGTTTTCCGGTTAATTCATTGTTCTCTAATCTTTAGGATGTCTTTTGTCCTGTTGTTGTAGGGTTTTTGTTGATAGCTTGTTCTAATTATTTTAAGTGTTGTGTTAAAATGGTAATTACGGATTTTTCTTCTTTTTCCATGTGTGCATTGATTGCTATAAGCTGCCCTATGATAACTGCAGTTGCTGTGTCCCAAAGATTTTGATATGTTGTGTTATTGTTCTCATTCATTTCCAGGAATTTCTTAATTTCATCCCTTATTTGATTTATTGCCCAATCATTTTAGGTAGTATGTTGTTTTGTCATCGTTTGTTTGGCTTATTTAATTTATTAAGGCTATATTTGTGGCCTAATATGTAGTCTATTCCTGAATATATAGTGTGGGCACTGGAGAAAAACAATGCACACTATGCTGTTCTTAGGTGGAATGGTCTGTAGATACACAAATAGATAAGGTTGAGGTGATTGACTGTATTGCTTAGTTTTTCTGCTTCTTTACTGAGTTTTTTCCCTGACGATCTATCTTTCCCCAAAAGCTGTGTGTGAAAGTCTCCTATTACTATTGTTGCGCTCTACAGGGAGCACAGGACTTCCTTCCTGGTGGGACCTCTTTGGTAGACCCATGGGACCTGTTTGGTAGACACATAGGAGATCTTTCCATGCTTGTTACCTGGTAGCCATACTCCTCTCTTGATATTTATGTAGGACTGATCAGTCAGTTTCAAATTCCATTAGTCTCTGATTATCTAGGAACATTCTCATTGCACCCTAATTTCTGAAAGGAATTTTGCTGGGTGTATAACTCTTGGTTGGCAGTTCTTTTTGTTCATGGCTTTCTATAGACCTTCGGTTGCCTTCTTGCCTGCTTTGTTTCTGGTGAGAAATGAGCACTCAATCTTATTGAGGCCCCCTTTTAAGTGATATTTTTTAAGATATATTTCACAGATTGCACTCAAATTTCTTTGACTTTGGATCTAGAAAGTTAAATTATAATATGTCTTGGTGAAGTTCTTTGGGGTATACCCTTTGTGGGCTTCGTTTCACTTGAATGGAAATTTTTGGATCTGAATGGAAATTTTGTTTTTTGTGATATTTGGGAAGTTTTCTCCTGTTTTACATATCTAATTCTCTCAGTACTTTTAAAATCTTGTCCTTGTGGTATCCCACAAAATTCCTATACTTTCTTCCTTTTCTTCACTCAAGTTTCTGGTTGTTACCCAAACACCTTCATATCAAGGGATTTTAATCTAATTTGCTGATTCTTACTTCTAGTGTTTTCAATTCTACTTCTGTACCCTTCTAATGATCTGTTTATTTTTGATATTTTATTGTCAGCCTTTGAGCTTCTAGTTGTTGTTTTGTATATGTTTGAAATGTTTCCATTTCTCTATTGCATTTGTTGTTCTGCTCTTGCATAATTTTATTGAATTCTTTTAGTCATTTCTCCTTGTTTTTCTTAATCTCTTTCAGGAGACTAAATCTCAGTCTTTTGAATTCTTTGCCAGGTGTTTCTATTTTCGGTATGTCCTCAGAAACATTTTCTATCCCTTGTCCTTGTTCTTTGCTCTTATTTTCCTGTTTCTTCTTATGGTGATAAATTGACTGGGGTCTTCAAGACATTAATGTTCTACTTCATTCATTTGTATATTTATTTCCTGTGTGTTTATTCGCTTCTTATATTTTTCTTTGACATATGGGGCTTCAAAAAAATGTTAAGGACATGTGGTCTTCTATTGTGACATATACTATTAGGGTAGCCTCTAGAAAGCAGAGGCTTGATTTTTCAGGCTCAGAGACGTGGAGAGAACTGTGGGAATGACCCCATAGCTTCTCCTCTCAATGGGACAGGCGAATGGTAGTAGTGAGCTGGCCTCCAGGAATCTTCATCAAGTGAGGGAGGACAGAAAACTTGTCATTAAGAGTGCCTCACCATAGGGGAGATGCTGGGATGGGAATGCTCCAAGGAAAAAGGGAGGGGAATTGTCACAAGACCGTTTAAAGGAAAATCTTCTAATCACTAGTCTGTGATTTTACAATTCAGTGAATGTTTCCTGCTCAAATGGACAGGAATCATTACTAACGCCCTACTCCCTCCTTCCTTCTCACTTACTAGGGTCTCTGAAGGTCTAGTTCAGCTTCCACACTTACCTTTGTTCCTCCACAGAAGAGCACTCTCTGTCTTAAGGTCCTGAAATTCTTATTCTAGATGGTCAGCCTCACTTTGCTTTAATGGGACTTGACCATGCTATGCCAGACCAGCCAGCCAAGAATGAACTCTGAGTATCTCATGTTCTTGCTGATTTTATTCTAACGCTCTTTCTAATTGGTGTTCAATCCAATTCTTCAATCTTCCCTTTGATGTTCCAGTATCTGAGGTAGTTGTGTGTTTCTATTTCTCCCCCCACCCCCACCCCGCGGACACTCGCAGTTCCACTCTTGTGTTTCTATTTCATTTGATTTCTTAAATTATTGTAGTGGTATCGTGGAGGTGCAATCTAATCAGCAATCTTAATCAAATCACCTGGCAAAATTATTAAATAATTGATGATTGTTACTCTTCTGCCATCATTTTCCTTTTTTCTAAAGTACATCCTTCAGAAGTTCACTTAGTGCAAGTCTCTTGCTGTTTCACATAGTGTAATTCCCAAATCTCACTTGTCTGAAAATAGTATAATATTACCCTTTTTCTGTTTTCTTGGGACTAGAATTATTCTAGGTGGTTATTTATGTATGTAATTTCCATTAGTTTGGGGTTTTTTTTACTGTTTGCTTTCATTTTTATGGGTGAGACTTTTGCCATAAATAATTTCTTTCATTTTTAGGTGATCTTTTATTTTGGATTCTTCTGAGAGCTTCTCTTTGTTTGATGGAAATCTACACTACATATATTTTATTTATATTGTTTGCTTTTTTCACCCTCAATTCATTGAAGAATAGCTTACATTATTATGGAAAAGTTCTCAGATACTAGCTTGACCCTCACACCCATTCATCATTTGACCTTTGATAAGATGTAAGTTAGAATTGTTCATTTAAACCTCTATGACCATATGCCTCTCTTCTATTTTCCCCTCTCGTTGTTCTCTCTGAGTAACATCTTTAGAAAATTCCTCATAGTTCATGAGATCTCTTTATAATTAATATATGAAATAATACTAAAATCCCCTACTAAGTTCTAATTTCACTATTACTTTCATTTCTGGAACTTTGGTTTGCTTAATTTCAAATGTCCCCAGTTACAGTTGCTTTTTTTAAACTTGTTTTGGTGATTCCATTTTTTTTTTATTCATTCAAGAAAGCCATACATGGTTACTCTATATTTTGTACCTCAGAAGTCTAATGACCTTTCATTGCCTAAATCTGTTATTTATTGTTTTGCAAACACTCACTACTTGTGATTTGCTTTCATTAGGGTTTATTAATTTTTTTAAATTTTGAGCCCACGTGTCAGATTTCAACCATGGGGATTCAAAAAGGTCTAGAAATAGCACCTTCTTCAAGAGATGATTTGCGTCTTTATTTGCAAGGGGCTTGGGTCCTCAATGAACACTTTTCAGAATTCATGACATTCATGCTCATTAAAAGAAGATTTTTTTTTTTAATCTAGCCAGAGACACCCTTAAAGAAAGACCTGGTGGTTCACTTTCAAAAAGGCATAACCTTGAAAAACCCGTGAAGTACATTTCTACTCTGTCATGCAAGTGGTTATCATGAGTCAGAAATAATTCTACAACAACTGTTTTTATGTTTTGATTAGAAATATAGACATATTGGCTATAAAATATTTTGTACAATGGATATATTATCTTCCCTCCACAATAACTTTCTTTCCTTCTGGATAGCAAAGAAAATATAAGCTCTCCACCAGAAACCACTCAGGGACCAGGGCATGTGAACCTGTGTGATGAGCTGTATGCCATCATTTGCACTTACATTTGTGGCCCAGCCTTCCGGCACTCAATTAACAGCCCAAACTTCTCCTTCTCTGTGGTGGACCCTAAACTCCAAGATTTATCCAACCAGCACCAGAAGCAAAGCGTCAGAATCTGCTTCATTTCTATATCCCTCAGCAGCTAATTTTTATCTGGTTTCTTGGTCTCTCACTCCTTACAAGTACTTCTTGGCATCAGGAAACTCTTGAGGAGAAATGTCATGAAAGCTCAATTTTCTTTAGTTCCCTTTTTTCCATATTCTTGACTCATCAAGTCCAAGCAATGCTGGCTTCCGAATGACTAGTTTTTGACTGTGGCAAGCTGTGTGGGTTCTACTTCCCATGACAGGATCTGAATCTGCAAATATTGTAAACAAAGGCTCAGTACATGTATTTTTCTTTTATAACAGCATCTTGGCCCTTCAAGCCTTGATTGACCTTTGATGCCATCTGATTAATTTTTTTTAACTTTTATTTCATTCAGCTTTCAAAGTTCTTCTTTAGTAAGAGTATTTAAACACAAACTACTCCTTCCAAAAGTAAATGGAAATCAAATTCACATTTTTAAACATTATTTTCCAGAAATATTTCAAGTGGTATATTTTCTTATTTAATGAAAATTTCTATTGGCTTTAAAAATGAAAGATATAATTTGATTTGAAATTTTAAAAATTCAAATTCATGAACACCTTTTCCTCAGAAGCCTGTGGCTGTTGCTCCATATATCTATCTTTCAGCTTTTGATTGTAAATTAGGTGAAGGTAATCTGGTTTACGTTCAATAACTCATATACATTTTGTTTCAGCTCCTACATTGCAATCCTCTTAATGTACCATCATCCATTCTACTTTCTCCTTATACTTCTTTTTCAGTTATTCCTTCTTTTTTAACCCTATGAATTTTGATATTGGATAAATGCCGCTCTTTTGATCTCAAATGATTTTTTTATGATTACTGTTTAGCTTTGGCCACAGGAATGGGTTCTGTTCCAGACTGCAAGAGAGACTAATGGCCATAGTCTCAAGGGTTCCACCTATCTCTTTCTGACCAGAAATACTTGTCTCCTTCATGACTTTGAGTTTTGTTCCACAGTTTTCTCCCTTTACCGTGGGAGGATTTTACATTGTAATCCTTTTCAGAGACGTTTGTAATGCTAGCTGGGCATCTCTAGTTCTCTGCTCTGAGGGTTACAGAGGCTGCTGCTTGTGTTGTATATTATTCTATTGGACTAATTATTTCCATATGCCATTTAATGTTCATCACTCTTCTTTATCCCAGATGGGGAGACTCTAATGACTGATGCCCCTTAGATGAGTACTCATGAGCATGTAAGATTCTAGTAGCTACTCACCCAAGTAGGATTCGAATATTGTCTTCATGAACTATGTTGTGCCAATAGACTTTGGTGTCACCTGAGACTAAGGTCCTGATCTTCCAGGTCTTGTGACTCATTTCCTTATGGAGTTTGCTTTATCTAAGAAGTATTCACGACTTGGCCTCCTGTATGCCCCACCATATTCACCGATATATTTGCAGCAAAGAAACATACGCATATACAAAAATCCACTGATCTATATATTCGCCATGGGTATAAGCCCACTCTCCATCCCACACTCTTTCAGCCTCCATGTCTATCTAAGCATCTACAATACATGTTGTTAGGTGCTGTTGAGTCAGTTCCAACTCAAAGCAACCATATCTACAACAGAACAAAACACGGCCCCGTCCTGTGCCCTCCACACAATTATTCTTATGTTTGAGCCTATTGACGCAGCCACTGTGTCAATCCGTCCTGTCAAAGTCCTTCTCTTTTACCCTGCCCTGCTACTTTACCAAGCATGATGGCCTTTTCCAGGGATGGTTTCTCCTGACAATAGGTCCAAAGTATATTAGATGGAGTCTCACCATCCTTGCCTGTAAGGAACATTCTGACTGTACTTCTTCCAAGGCAGTTTTGACAAGCATCTATTTGTGGATAACCAATATTATTCTAGTATTTACCTCTATTGCCTTTAACTCTTGCAAGCCTCCAGATTTTTTGCATTGCCTTAATCATTTTATCTACCTCCCTCTTGTTGTGGATTGTTTTCTCCTTCACCCAAGTTAACGTCTATCTGTCCTCTAGCCTGTGACCTTTCCATCCTCTCTCCTCTTATATCTCTAACAATTATCAAAGTATATTTCTGTCAGTGTAAAACCCTTTTTTGTTAACTTTTTTATAGTAGCAGACTTATGAAATATCTTCACTTTGTGATTGGTTAATTTAACTCAGCATAATGTCCTTCAAGTTAATCCATGGTATGCAGTATTTCACAGATCCATCATTATTAGCTAATGTTGTCTAGTATCCCATTGTGTGCTTGTACCAAGCTTTATTTAATCATTCTTCCATTGATTGGTATTTGGCTTTGTCCCCATCTTTTTTTCAATTGTGAATGATGGCAAAATGATGAACATGGGGGTGCATACACCTATTTGTTCCACAGCTCTTATATTTTTATAGTACACATCAAGTAGATTGATTGCTGGAACCTATAGCATTTCTATTCCTAGTTTTTTGAGGAAATGCCACATCACTTCCCATAGTTGTTGTATTATTTCACAGCCCCACCAGCACCATTAATTGTTTTCTGAACATTGCTATTAATGAGGTGGTATCTCAATATTTTGATTTCCATCAAATGAATGGTTAATGATACCAAGCATTTCTTCTTAAGTTTGCTGGCTTCCTGGATGTTTTCTTGGTGTTCGTATGCCTTTCACATTTAATGATTCAGGGGAAAATTCTTATTCTGCCTTATTTTCACTCCTATGCAACTGGTATTAAAATTGATGTTTCAGAGAAGACCCAAAAGAGAAGATAATTTACACAGCAATATTTTCAGAGTAAGTCATTTTGATGGGATTGTATCACTCTCCAGACTTTCCTACACTGGAAGGGATGGGGGAATGAATAGTTACAAAACAGGTGTAATTTTGTGAGGAGGAATTTGGGGAGTACCTATGGAGTGCTGTGAGTCTTACAACTCATTAGCAGGTGGTGCAGGGGGGTTAGTACTGTAGAAGCACTTAAGAGAGCTTTGAGATGCTTCCCCTTTGAGATTAGGAAACCTCTTTCACATAGCTTTCCAGCTATCAACTAATCACGTTAAATAATTCAAAATGCAGCATAGCCCCGACTAAATTAATCATGCTCAGAAAAATATTTCAAGGAAACCCACCAAAAGAATTACAATGCACTTGAAATCTGGGTGGTTTTAATATTGTAGCCTTCGTATAATCTCTTATTTTCCCAAAATTTACAAAGGCCTGCATCACTTTTTATAATGAAAAACTGTTTCATAATATCAGAATACACAATCTTTAACATATGCCATCACATGTATGCAAATATATATGTATGCATATATCAAAAGAGCTGAATAGAAAGTGGTTAAGTCTAGGCTGCTAACCCCTAAGGTCAGCAGTTCCCTCCATGGCAGAAAGATGTGTTATTCTTGGTCTATAAAAATTAGTTTTGGAAATCCTATATGGAAGTTCTACCGTGCCGTGTAGGGTCGCTGTGAGTTGGGATTAATATGAGGCCAACCGAATTTACTAGGGGGCTTCAAAACGTTGGTGTGGGGGGGCTGGAGGGGGGCATGGAATTAAAAGATAACATGGCGTCTAATGTCCTCCCCCAGGCCCAGATTCAAAGCCCAAATGCATCCGAATTCTGCCTCAATGTAGCCCCTCGTTCCTTTCACGACTTCTCCCACCCTCTGCATTCTCCCTCCTCTGAATCCTGTGTAGTTAAAAGTCTGTCTCACCTAACCGGCCTTAAGAGCGTATTGTCACAAGGGGCCCTTCTAATGCTTCTCTCTCCTGGGTTTCCCAGGAGCTCCTCGCGCTGGGTTCTCCTTCTGGCTGAACACACCTGGGGCTTCCTACAGACCCGATCCAATGAACTGGCCGCCTCAGTTTGCCTAGCCTCCCACAGCCTGTCCCCTCCCCCACCCGCCCCCCAAGCCTACTCCTCCTTAAACCCAGACCCCTAGGGAAGTCACAAAGGGCGACAGGAAGGGAAATGGTCGCTCCTGGGGAAAGGAGTTGACCCCTCTTCTGGGCAGTGCTGAGCGCAGCTGGAGGGAGGGTTGCGCTGGCGGCCTAAGGAATCTCCATCCAAGAGTCATCAGCTTGCACTCCAGCGCGCCTCAGATGTCCCCAGCAGGTGACCCCAGCAGGAATAGCCCCCATTCAAGTAGCCGCAGCGGCCCAGGGGAGGCTGGATGGGTCCCGCGCCCAGCAAGGGTAGGCTCACCGTGCCCTTGGCAACGAAGGTGGCACGAAAAGGCCTCGGGCGGCTCCCGAGGAAAAGGTAAGGTCATTCTCAAAACCAACGGGGGGAGTCACCTTCTGGGCTCCTGCTGCTCGTGGCGCTTACCAAGGAGACCCCCCAGTCGCTCTGCCGCAGCCCCGTGGTCCCAGCACAGCCAGAGCGCGCAGACGGCAGGGGGGCCGAGCAGGGCGGGGCTGCAGCTGGAGCGGGAGGCGCACCTGCCGCGCAGGGTCTCCCCCTCCCCTCCACCCCCTCTACCCTCCTCCACCCCGGCCAGACGTGCCCGGGGCCACGTCGTTGTTGCTGGCAGCGCCGCGCGTCCCAGTGGTGCCCCCCGCCCTTC
>NW_022103910.1:1303421-1304643 GCF_000313985.2 Echinops telfairi | reverse complement strand
AGGGGTCTGTCTCTCTCCATTGCATTATCAGTCCTTTCCCTCTGTGCCCTCACCCTTGTCTAACCCTGGCCAACATTCTGCAGTTCCCAGGCAGCCAAGACTAACTTGGGAAGGTCACCAGAGGATCTCGTGGGACAACAGCAAATCTGGGTTATTGGACTTCATCCAAGCCGAGACTGCAGTTCAGTTGTTCTCTCTCTCTCCATCATTTTTCGAATCCCTCATTGCAGATAGTCCATGTATTTCCTTCCACACTAGACCTTTGGCTAGTACCTTTAGAATATCTCCCATTCTGAGAGAAAAATGTTCCTACTTTCCTATTTTCCAGATAAGTCCTCTCACAGAAACCACAACATTTTTGTATCCTTTCATTCCATCTTCCTCAAGGTGGAAGACATGCTTTGTCATTCCCCAAACAAGCACCTGTACTTTTATTTGTGACATAAAAATCTTGAGCCTGAACAAAATGGGGGGAAAGGAACTCAAAGCAGAAAATGCAGGCACCGAAGGAAACTTCAGCAAATTGTCATTCTGAGAACAATGAGGAGAAATCATTGCCTCCACAAGGAAAAGATGCCCCATGAAAAGGAGTATTCATAAAATGAAAGCTAACTCTTGGGCAATAAAAGTATGATCACCAAACTTAGAATAAAAACGTTGGGAAACCACTCAGAAAAAAGGACCAAACCCAAAATACTAATTAAAAAAAACAAACAACCCAAACGATAAAATCAATCCAAGAGACAAATATGCAACTATAAAATCTGAGGGATCAGTTTAAAATTACAATGTGAGGACCCTTGTTTAAGAAGCATTAGAATTTTCAGATGATAACAGCGGAATGCTCTGGTGCCTCCCTCATTTCCCACAAGTCAGTGACCCGAGCAGCAATTTTTGAAAAAGCCTGCAATAGCGTCACAGCCTTCAAACTGCTTCAGAGTTAGGGAAAGGCCAGGGCAACGTGCCAACACTTTGAGTCTACCCTATTGCCATTGAACAGATTCCAAGTCCCTGCGGCCAGGTACAACAGAGTGCAACTGCTTCCATGGGGTTTCTAAGACTGTAAATGTTTTAGCAAGCAGTCTGCCTCGTTGTTCACCCTCAGAGGGGCTCATGGATGAACTACCCACCCTGCTGTTAGCATCTTCGTGCTTAACCCACTCCACTGCGCCACTGGGCATCCTTTTAGGGTTTAAAACATATGACTACTGAGATTTACATG
>NW_022103910.1:1300216-1302100 GCF_000313985.2 Echinops telfairi | reverse complement strand
CTCTGTTTATTCTAACAAACATGTTAATCAATCCCTCGAACTCATCACCTAGTTAAGGGGATATAACTTGTTTTGTTTTCACTGAATCCTTGAAGCAGTTTGGAGGTAGCAAACCCCACTATTTCCTTCTGTCAAGTGCTTGTAAAGATAAACTTAGAATTTCTCAAATCAACCTGGTCTCTCTCTGTGGTTATATCCCAGCACAAACTCTTCAGTCTCAGCCAACCAGCAGGCAACAGAACCAGAATCTCAGAGCCAGCAGGCAGGATTTCAGACCCAGGCTGCTAGCAGTTGAAGAATGCAGTCAGGAGTGCTTTTCTCATCATGGTTCAAGATGGTCAGTTGTGGATGCTACTGATAACCTCTCAGAGAAACAGGTAGAAAGGCGACATCTGCAAGCTTATGGGTCTTTGTTGACACAAGTCACGTAAGCATTATACTCCTGTATAAGCTAAATCATGTAAGACAACCAGTATTATCTAAATTTGAATCATAAATCGACTCTGTAAAGATTATAATAATAAAATTAGTTATAATCTGATCATGATCGAGATGCTCGATGTCTGACTACATGCCCACAAATTTACAGAGGATTTTTCAAAGTTATGTGACTTGAGGCAATAAATCAAGTTCACGGATTTCCTTTTCGAAATGTAGTTTACACGCTTCCCAGCCCTGTGGGTGTGGAATAAAGAAGAGTGAGGCAGTACCTAGCAGGGCGACCTTCCACAGAGAGTCTCCTCGAAGATAAAACAAGGCAGTGGAAGGGATGTCGCTGGCAGAAGGTCTGGAAATGAATTCTTCATCATGACACACAAAATTGAAGAACAATAAAAAATTTTAGATACATTAACAATAAATTTCAGGAAAAACAAAAAGTTATAAATAAAACAAAAAGTTATAAAAAGTTATAAATGCATTACTTGGTTTGATTGTGAACAATGTTTATGTGGTCATAATAATATAAATAAACTAAAACAAAACAAAAATAAAACCCTCATTGCCATTGAGTCGATGTCAACTCATAGCTTCCCTATAGGACAGTTGAACTGCACCTGTGAGCTCCCAGAACTGTGGTACAGTGGTTACGCATTGTGATGCAGTCCTTAAAGTCAGCAGTTTGAAACCACTAGCCTGCTGTTTGGGAGAAAGACAGGATTTTTATCCCTATAAAGAGTTGGGAAAAGATGAGAAAAAGCAGTAAAAGATGGGTGTTTTGCATATTTGAGGGTATTTTCCCTAAGAAATGGCTGAAATCATTGAAACAGGGAGCGGGTATCAGGAAAGGGGGGGCAATGCATTATAGTTTGGGGCTATAAACCTCAGAGAATTATGTTTGCTTTAGTGATGTACTTGTATCATTTGAAAAAAGTGAAATTCAATAATAATTTTAATTCCATAGGAAAACACTTCCCCCAACCCTTGATTTCTCATAAAGTGCTTATTGTACACACAGTTAATGATAATGATGAAAAGAAATAGCAGTTTGTCAGATGAAGGCAATGAGTGCCAGCACTGCATGGCATGATTTATTTATGAAATAAAATATTGATGAACAAGATCAAGCACTAATGACTATCTTTAACCAATGTTATTTTTCCATACAATCATGCAAGTATAGTTACTCTTTCAATGAACAATTGTGATGCCAAAACTACTTTGGGAGGATACGTAGAGCATGTTGTTCCGGCCTATAGGGATGCTGCGATTCTTTTTATTTTTTAATCATTTTATTGGGGGCTCGTACAACTCTTATCACAATCCATACATCCATCCATTGTGTCAAGCCCACTTGCACATTTGTTGCCATCATCATTCTCAAAACATTTTCTTTCTACTTCAGCCCTTGGTATCAGCTCCTCATTTTTCCCCTCCCACCCCCAC
>NW_022103910.1:1291459-1299341 GCF_000313985.2 Echinops telfairi | reverse complement strand
GTATTTAGACCTCTATAAATGCCCTTTGCCTCCTAGATCTTTCCTCTATTTCCTTTTACTTTCCTCTTGTCCCACTATCATATTCAGCCTTCATTTGGGCTTCAGTAATTCCTCTCAGTTACATTGCACTTGATCACACCCTACCAGGCCTCCAACACCCTCTTCTTAGTAATATAATTTTGAAATCTATGTTAACTCTGCAAAGCTAAGCTGTATATAGATAGAAATAGTCACTGCTCACCAATTACTCATGGTCTTGTGGTCAGGGAGAGCCACATGACTTATTCTAGCCAATTAAATGTGACTGGAACTGATTGGTGTCTCTTCTCAGCCACAGCAGATAGAAGTCAGTGCCCAGTTGTTTCAGTCCTCTCCTCTCTGCTCGTGGTATTCTGGAAGCCATATGTGGTACATTGTGATGTGCAGAGAGCCACAGATAGCTGTAATATTTTCGGTTACTGAGTCACCATATGAAGTTTCCTATCATTCAAAGGACTTTGAGTAGTGGTGAAATAAGATTTTATTGTGTTAAAAACTAAAATCGTGTCATATATTTGTTTGGGAAGCATACTCCAGCCATTCTTTTTTATAAGTATACTTACCATATAGTTTTAAAGTTATCTGTAGAAATCACTTTAATAATCCACCATCACAAATTCTTAACGGGATATATTTAAACCATATTTCTATCAGAGCGATGGGTTAATGCTGAGACACACATCCTCCAGTTACACTAGAATCTTATGATGACTATGGCAATTGCTAGGAAAAGGAGACACCGCAGGAAGCCACGTGGGAGATCTTTTCTCTGTGTGCTTTCAGGCCACTGAAAGGACACCCGAGCAGCTGTGTTCTAACTCACCAAGGAAACACAAAGGAATAGATGAAATGTTTAGACTAAGTTAAGCATCTCAATCAACCAATCAATAGCACTAATTTGAGATCTGCTGGGTTCAGAGTGCTGAGGCAATTATAACCTGAAGATGAAAGTGAAGGGAAGATTCTTTTTTTTTTCCTTCCCCCACGGGAAAGGGGCAAATGGGGGAGGTCAGATATGGGAAGCCAAAGTTGACCATGAAAACAATATTTCAGTGAGTGCAAAATAATATGCTTGAAATATTATATTTTGTTGAGTGCAAGGAATAAAGGATACTAGAGCACTCACTCAGTGGATGGTTCTTCAGCCTGATGTTTTCAAGCTGCACTCTGTAGGATGCAAAGGATAAGCATTAATCAAAAAGTGAAAAGAATGTATGCCAAACAAAATGTTGTCATTGATGTAGCATCGGAAGAGAGCAAGTAGGACATAGAAGAGAAGCATATGGGTTTAAATGGACTGAAGCATTCCTATGTAGTTGTTGTTGTTGCTGTTGGATGCTATTGAATTGCTAAAAATTGTTTCCAACCCATGGAGCCCCTATGTACAACACGAGAAAGCACTCCTGGCTTCTGTGCCATCCTCACAGTCCTTAGGTTTGGGGTCATTGCTGGAGTCCATTCGTCTCACTGAAGGCCTGCTCCCTTTGCACTGATCCTCTGTGTGACCAAGCACGATGTCCTTCTCCAGAAGCTGGTTCCTCCTGAAAACATTTCAAGGATCAACTCTTTTCTGTCTAAATTATGTGAGGCAACATCTCACCATTCTTGCGTCTAAGAAGCCTTCTAATTGTACTTCTTCTAAGATAGAGCTATTCCCTCTTCTAGCAGTCTATGGTATACTCAGTATCCTTTGCCAATAACGAGTTAAATGCCTCAATTCTCCAGTCTTCCTTCCTTATTCACAGTCCAGGTTTCTCATGCTTATGAAACAATTCAAAGTACCATGGCTTTGGTCAGGCACACCTTAGTCATCAGGGACATCTCTGCTCTTTAACACTTTATATAGGATTTTTGCAGCTGATTTGCCCAATGCAATATGCCATTTAATTTCTTAAGTACTGTTTTCTTGAGTATTGACTTTGGAACCAAGCAAAATGAACTGCCTGGCAAACTAAATCTTTTCTCTGTCCATCATGATGTTACTATTGATCCAGTTGGCTTCCATAAATAGTAGAAACGGTAATATTGGGCTAGGGAGCAATTAGTGAGGGGCCTTACAAATCAATGATAAAAATTTTGAGGAGAAATTGTAGATTATAGGTGTGGGGACAAATCCAAACTAGAATTTGGTGTAATAATTCAGCTGTGAAATAATGAATTGGGCTAGTTTATTGCTTGAAAGAGAAGGAGAAAATCCAAAAGGATCTGAAGATGGATTAGAGAGGAGATAGAGAGACTCCAATTTTTCAAACTTGGAAAAATGGAAGGGTGTCTATTTTGAAGGAAATGAGCTACTAAACCCAACTCTGGTATTTTTCTTTAATATCAGAGGAAAAAAGAAGAAATCAAACCCTTGGAAGAGCTGGAAAATAGGAGGGGGGTATATTAATCTTAATTTGTTAGTTTTGGAGGTGAATAATCAAATTTTGTTTTAGTATCTCTTTTGTGTGTCTAGTACAATGTGTAGTGTTTGGATCCAAGTCAAGAACAGGTATTGAGTGAGATAATAGATTGAATTAGCTTTCACAAAATTCTTGTACTTGAATTAAGGTGGTTTACTGTGTGCCTCCCTTATGGAATGCTGAGTTGGATTGTCAATTTTATCCTTGAAGTGGTGTGAAGAGTAAGGTCAGGAGTGGAAGTTTCTTTTAAAATCCTTTAAAATGTAATTACAGAAGATTTTGCCTTCGTTTTTGAACTTTTTAGTCTCAAATTCTAACTTAGTGCACTAGTAAAAACCCATTTAGCATAATAAAGGCAGACTCTAGCCCCCACACATGCTCCCCAAGCTACTAAAAAATACCAGTTCTGGAAATTCCTTCATTTGAGCTCTCTTATTGCTTTCTGAGGAAGCTCTGAGTGACTCTTCAGACTCCCCATAACACCTCAAACTATCTGTCTTTTGCCCAGGTCTATCTGCCTTCCTACTGCCCACATGGCCTTCTGTTGCAGAGGAAACACAATGGATAGGCAGGGTGAGAGAGAACTCTTTGGTGGAACTTAGAAGATTTTCTGAAAATAAGACCAATTCAGTTCTGTATCAGAAACCGTTGTTTTCCCTTTGTACTATGGGTACATTTGCCCCCTCCTTCAACATCTGACCATTACCAAGTCTTTCCCAATTCATTTCTTGCCAGCGAGAGTAAACTCTGCCATATGTCCATATGAATGAAATGCTCAAGAACTTCATGCGCGCGCGCACACACAAGGGGATACTCCCCCCCAAATGGATTTTTTTTCAAAGCTATGTATTTAAATTTTTTTTACAAAGCAACCTTAGCATCTTCAAAATACTCTCCATTACACTTAATACATTTGTCAAATCTGTGATTCCTTTCTTGGAAATATTTTTCAAATTCATATTTGGATGGCTCTCATTTTTTCTTCATCTCTTCTATGTAAGGAAATCGTTGTCCTTTCATGTCCCTCTTCATTTGCAGAAACAAAAAGAAGTCACATGGAGCAAAGTCAGGTAAATAAGGTGTGTGGGGCAAGAGAGGCATGCTATTTTTTTGCCAAAAACTGGTGCACTGAGATGGCTGTGTGAATGGGTGCATTGTTGTGGTGGCAGAACCAGTCCCCGTCTGCCACAAGTCAGGTCTTTTCTGTCACACACTGTTACACAATCTTTTCAGAATCTCTAAATAGAAAGCTTGATTAACAGTCTGACCTGGTGGAACGAACTTCAAATGCACTATCCCCCTCACATCAAAAAACACAAATGAGCATCATATTGATTTTTTATTTCAATTGACGAGCTTTTGGGGGGTGAGATGATGATGGTGTCTTCCATTGGTTTGACTGAGGTTTGATATCAGGGTCATAAGAATAGCACCATGTCTCATTACCACTAATGACCTTTGCAAAAAAGTCTGGGTGCTACGGAGTTATTCTTTCAAAGCACAGAATATTTCTGCTCAACTCGTTTTTCCCTGGTCGATAAGAACCCGAGGCACAAATTTCGCAGTGGCCCTTCTCATTCCCAAATCTTCCGTTATATTTAGCTGAACCGAGCTCCAAGATAGTCTAGATAACTTCCCCATCTCTTCATTGGTACATGGCTGGTCTTTGAGCATAGGTGCACAAATTTTGTCAACATTTTCATCCATTTGGGAAGTTGACGAGAATGAGGTGTGTCATCAATTGTCATTTAACCTTTTGGAAAATGAGAAAACCACTCATACGCTTGAGTTTTTTCCATGGTGCTGTACTTGTAAGCTGTGTTCAACATCACAACGGTTTCTGCAGCATTTTTCTTGAGCAAGAAACAAAATTCCACAGCTGCACACTGTTCTCTTAAGTTGGGTATCACAAAAAATGAGGTTCAAATGAAACTGCTTTTATGAAAAAATTCACTGTGACCAGAGAGAACCTTCCCAGGTGAAGTCACTAGGTGCACTTAGAGCAAGTTGCTGGGTACTCACATAGCTGGAAAAATGCATACTGCATAAGCTCTACCCTGCAGAGCTTTTCCTGTTTTGGTGGTGGAGGGTGGGGGTGGTGTACTCCCTCGTGTGTAGATAGATTAATAGAGATAGAGACAGAGAAGATAGTGAAAAATGGATTACATGGTTGTAGGCAAGATTAGGTCCAGGTTGGTTCAAGTCTGTGTGTCAGATATTAAGCAGAAGTCTCCCTGACTCGTGATTTTTTGGTGTTGGAAAGCTGAGAAATGGGGAAGCCATAAAATCACCCATTAGTGGAGCCAGATTACATATTATTGGAGACTTCTGATAGCTCCCTTTATTAGCAGGTGATAGGGAAAGCTGTAGCCCAAGTTCAATGAACCAGAGGCAGATGTAACAGATGCAGGTTCCAGCAAGAAGAGAGAAAGAGTTCTCTGAAGCATCTCATTTTGTGGATACCAAATATATCACACCCACCAAGAGACATCAGACTTTGACCTGAGTGAAAGGTATCACTTCAGCCATATCTTCTTAAAGGTGCAGCCAAATTGACAAAGCAAAACAAACCAACTATCACAATCCACCCTTTGTCAACTTGATATCTATACACATAATCTCCAAACAATGCTCACAATAAAATCATACTGTGTCTAACCTGATCCAACTAACATGTGTCCAAATGATAACACACTAATCTAGGCTCTCCATATCTGAAGAGCATAGGTCGCAAGGATAGGAAGCAAAAATGCTGTGAGTGGTTCACTAAGAGTAAGAATGAGTGGTGTGCCACTCGCATTTCCATCCCTTGGGTCCTGGAACTGTGAATCTTGGCTATTAGAGAAATAGCACCATATGTTGGGTGGTAGTTTAGAACATATGTAGCCTCTATATGCTCTTTAGAAAGCCATTCTATCATTCTATGAAGCCACCTGCTTCAGGAGGATAGAGAACATGGAAAGACCAGTGAATTCGATGCACACGGGCCATTGCTGCTCTTCATTTTCTGTGAAGTGAGTCCCTTGATCTGAGGTAATGCTGTGTGGGATATATCGTGCCTATGGATAAGGTATCTTGTAAGTCGTCTGATGGGAGTTTTGGCAGAAGTATTGAATTTATGGAAGGCAAATCTGTATCCAGAGTAAATGCATATTCAGTAAGAACAAAATGTCATTTTCATAATGGAAGTGGTCCTATGCAATCAACCTGCCACCATATATTTTGGTCCCTGCTGCTGGCAGATTGGGAAGTAGACATGTTGGCCTTGATGGGGGGAAGTTCATGTTGCTGAGCCATGCGTAACCTCCACTCTTGCCACTTTCATCATTTTTTTTCATGGGCACAATGAGGAATGGTAGGTGGGGCTGAGGAAAAAAGATGAGTGGTTTCCACATGTCATATCATCCTATCCAGTTGATTGATAAAGTCGTCATCTGCAGAAGTAACCATTTGGTGAGTATTCACATTTGACACATTTCATCCTCCTGCTGGCCTGGATCTTGCATCTAGCTCCTTGGGATGTAGGCCAGTGGTCATCCTGGGAAGCTGCTTTCTTGATATACATTTCTTTCTTTCTTTTTTTTAAATCATTGTATTAGGGGCTCATACAACTCTTATCACAATCCATACATACATCAATTGTGTAAAGCACATTTGTACATTCATTGCCCCTCATCATTCTCAAAATATTTGCTCTCCACTTAAGCCCCTGGGGTATACATTTCTTTCTTGTACATTTTTGTTTCTCTAGAAGACTCAATGTAACACATTCGCTTAGAATGATCCTCTTCAAGGCTGAATAGATTGTGATGGTGCAGCCTGGCTTAGTAGATGCTGCTGATTGTCTATGCAATCAGTTTCATTGGTTCTAATATCCCCACTGTTGCCTGACTAACAAAAACCATCGCAAAGGTCGGAATGTGCTGATCCAGGTTGAGCAAATATTGCATCAGTGTACAAAGACCAGGCAAAAAGAACAGTTGGCTTCTGTCTAACAACATCTGAAATGGGCAAAATAAACCAATAGCAGGCATCCTTAACTAACCCTGATTGCCCCATATACCTTATTGTTGTTATTAGTTATTGCTGCTAACTACTGTTAGGGGGGACCTGTGCAGAATGGTACAAAATTCTGCCTAGATTTGGGTAATTCCTATAATTTGTGTTGAACAGACCATTGTGACCAATAGCGTTTCCACTAGCTAATGTCCAGAAGTAGACGACTAGGTATTTCCTTCTAGTCTGCCTCAGTCTGGAGGCTCTGGTGAAGCCTGTTCAGCATCATAACAACATGCAAACCTTCACTGGCAGATGGGAGATGGCTGCGTATGAGGTGCATGGACCAGGACTGGAGCCCAGAGCTCCCACATGGAATGCAAAACTCCTGCCACTCAGCCTCCAATACCCCTGCCCATCCTACTAGTTCTCATCTTAACTCAAGTTAGGCCTGTATTGGAAAGGTTTCTGCCATAAGCTTGCCCTCCAGTATTTTGCATCAATCCCCAGAGTCTTTCTGGGAAGCTACAGACAAGTCCCAAAGCCACTTGACCAGCGGTTCTCGAACTGTGGATCACGACCCCTTGGGAGAGTAAATATAAAATAAAAATATAAAATAATTATATTTTAACATTATAATTACATATGGTTTTGTGATTAATCACTATCCTTTAATTATGTTCCATTTATAACAGTGAAAATTTATCCGGCATATCAGATATTTACATTATGATTCATAACAGTAGCAAAATGACAGTTATGAAGTAGCAAGGAAAATAATTTTTTGGTTGAGGGGGGGGTCACCACCACATGAGGAACTGTATTAAAGGGTCACGGCATTAGGAAGGTTGAGAACCACTGCCCTAGACTATTCCCTACAAGCTTCTATCAGGACCAGAGGACACGGGTCTTCAGATTTTTAAAAATGATTTCAACAGACCTTACCATGCTAGGTGTGCTCTCTAGGAATCAAAACCAGTGACATATGTGTGTTATATATAGAATGAGATTTATATCAAGATTTGGCTTTTCAGTTGTAGAAACAGGTAAATTCAGTTGAATTCAAGTCAGGCTTCTCCTAACTTGTGGAAGTTGATGAACTAGAAACAGGATGACAAAGCAGAGACAGTGGGGGCCACAGGGTAGTGGGTGCAGAGGTCCAAAGTGGGTGGAATGAATCTGTCCCGGGGATTGACAGGCCACACTACAGGAGGTCCAGGCACCAGACACTTCTGGAACTGACAAAAGGGTTCAGTGAAGTGGAAGAGTTCAAAATCAACATACAAAAATCAGTTGGATTCTTCTACACTAGCAAAGAAAATTCTGACAAGGAACTTAGAAAGACAATACCATTTAAAATAGCCATCCAGCTCACCTTCCCGACACAACCGCTGAAGACAAAGCGGGTGAATAAGCAAATGTGGTGAAGAAAGCTGATGGTGCCC
>NW_022103910.1:1287989-1290533 GCF_000313985.2 Echinops telfairi | reverse complement strand
AACGATGTACAAATGCGCTTTACACAATTGATGTGTGTATGGCTTGGGATAACAGTTGTATGAGCCCCTAATAAAATGTTAAAAAAAAAATAGACATCCAAAAGACAACATATTTCGGAGTAAACCTAACCAAGGAAGCAAAAGACTTATACAAAGAAGATGACAAAACAGTATTGTTGGAAACCAATGTAAATGAAACAGCATACCATTCTCGTGAATAAAAAGACCTCATTGTGAAAATGTCATCACTACCTAAAGAGATCTATGGATAGAATGCAAATCCCAATTAAAATTCTATCATCATTATGTAAAGTTATGGAAAAATGAATGATCAACTTTATGTAGTAAGGAAAGAGATGCCAGATAAGGAAAGCACTACTGAAGAAAAAGAAAAGTGTAGAAGGCCACACACTTCCCAATCTCAGAAGCAACCATACAGCCCCAGTAGTCCAAATAGTCTACTACCAGTATGACAGCTGACATAGAGAAAAAAGAAATGTATTTTATTGTTCCTGGTTCCCAAAGCAATCAGAACAACACCATACAGGTCGAATGAGAAACATTATTGGAGTTCGGACCGGGAGTCAGCTAGTCTCAAGGTCTCTCGGACCAGAGTGCTGCTTGAACTCAGGTGTATAGAGCAACAAACCAGGAGTGGGTGGGGTGACTTTTCACGTCCAATCACAACTGCTCACGTAGACTAGGAGGATGAGCAGGTAGGGAGCTTCTCGGTGGTATGCATTATGGGTGTGGGCAGCAGCCCACCAAAATTGTGAATCCAAGGGCTCTGGGCAGGAAAACGAATGTAGAAGTTGCAAGCGTAAGCAATGAAAAAAGAAGCAAAAGTCAGCAGGTTAGCAAATGAGCCTTGGGGTACTTCAATCCTTCCTCTTCTTTTGTGGAATCAAACCATTGCTTTATGCAGGGAACAAATGTGGGTTGTTTCCAAGTAGTCTTCCCACAGCACATTGATACCTCAGGGGTCTGGCCTATGTAACAAGATGAGTGAAGTAAGTAACTACCCCATCTGAACAATTTCTTATGGGGCTTATATCTGAACGCTGAATACCTAATTCCAAAACTCCCTTTCGCTCTGTTTGTTCCTAGCATAACTATTTAGCTTGAGGGGCTGGTCCTGCTGGGTCACTTCCCATCTGTACCGTGCTGCCTTCGCTGGAGAGTGATGGATCCAGGTCAGCACCCCAGCTGCTTTGAGAGCCATCAGGGTTGTCAAGACGATGGTCAAAGGTCCATGCTAACTGGGGGCAAGTCCTTCTTTCACCCAGTACTTATATAAATGCAGTCTCCTGGGCAAAAGTTATGAATGGAGGAGAGGAAAGAGGGCACAAAGGATTAGTGTATGCAGGTATAAATGGTTTGCTGGATCTGTTGAAGAGATTGCAGACATTTTATAATGGAATGAGTCTGGATCTCTGCCAGCTTTGGGACTCGTATCCGAGGTAAGAGCTGCAGAGGTCTCCAATGCAGGATTTCATAGGAAACCCTTTCTGGTAAGGGGTACACTTTGTCAGTAGAAGGACCAATGGCAATCAGTCAGGCCACTTTTCCCCTAGTTTCCAAAATACGCGTTGTTAGGGTTCTTTTCAAGGTCCTAGTCATCCTCTTAAACCAGCCAGGACTTTGAGGTCTATAGGTACCGTGCAATTTCCACTTTATGCCTAGGGCTTGGGCTACAACAGCCTGGGAACATTGAGGCACCAAGCTAGGATATTGTCTGCTCCGATAGTCAATGGCAGCCCACCTGGGGATGATTTCACGTAACAACCTTTTTGTTATCACTGGGGCCTTTCTCTATGAGTACCAAATGCTTCCGTCCATCCTGAGAAAGTGTCTACAAATACTAATAAATTCCTATTGCCCTGTGTGGGAGGACTTACCTAAGTGAAATCCATCAGGTTAGACATGGCAAACCTAGCTCATCAAAGGGCCTTCATCTTCGTCTCTTCCAGATGTGGAACTGAGCAGAGGTTTTGCAGAAAAGTCCACCCTAGGGCACTCAGCACTGACAGCTGTTTATCTGGCAGTGTCCACCCTCCAGAGGAGCCCTTCATGGTTTCCTTGAGACAATTTGTCTTTTCTTCTTCTTCTTCTGTCCCATAATTGAAGGGTGGGGAAGATCATTGCTAGAAGGATGGACTGATCCAAAAGCCTCCTCTCTAGCAGGTTTGTACTTTCTTGTCGGTGGTAACTGCAGCTCCAGCCCTTCTGGTTCCATTCATCACAAAATTCCTACCATCTGTAAAGCGGGTCATGTCGGCATCAGATGGGTTCGTGAAGTAGGTCAGGCCTGAGGCTCTGGGTCAACTCCAGTACATCCTCTCATTGGTGAAGTGGGTCACCACTCGGGGCATCATCTGGGAGTAAAGTGGCAGCATTCACATTTTGTTGTGCAGCCAAAATGAGTCCAGGAGCAAGCTTTGGTACAAGATCAAATGGTTATTTGACATTCACCAGAGGCTGGCATCCCTCAAAATGTTTCAATGGCATCATAGAATGCCAATTTACTAGAAGAAAGTATTCTTG
>NW_022103910.1:1282533-1284774 GCF_000313985.2 Echinops telfairi | reverse complement strand
CCCGGTGGAACATGAATGACTAAAATTAACCAGCTAAAGTCTGTGAGCTTTGAAATGTAGTAGAGCATACATAGAGCTCTTCTTTGACTTTCTAGCTCTGGCCTCAGAAAAATGATTTCAGGTAAAAGAGGTAATAACCTAGCCTCAAACCCAAGGACTACAGTGGGAGCCCCTCCCCTTGTCAGTTCCTTTGGCTCATCGTTATCCAAATGTTTTGTGGATGCCAACTTTGTGCGGGTGGTGGGGAGGGCAGATTTTAAATCTAACATATCAGCTCTCTAATTTTGGCTACAAATCTCATAGAAATCAAAGATTCAAAAATGCATTTACTTCTCATTGACAGCTCAATCAATTCTTCCAGTCTCCAGAGGTGAAATTATCCTCTTTTCATGAGCTAGATAAAAATGATTTAAGTTGTTGGAATAATTGGACTTCTAGTCTTAGTTACTGAATAGTATTATCATCCTCTCGTGTTATTTATTTCAAGGGCAACCCGAGTTTCTGCAAGAAAATTGTTTCACTATTATTTCAAGAAGATTATTTCATTACTATGTTTCTAAAATAGTCAGACTCAATGAATAGGCTGTGCTTTAAATTACCCTTTGGAGCATGAACTTGAAGTCATGTTCTTTTTCAAATGAAGTGGAGTTAGCCTTCTCCAAAGTGTAGCATTAATAATAACTGCATCTTACATAAAACTAGATAAACTTACAATTTAGAATTATTAAAGAAGCTTCAAAAAACTCAGACTTGATTAAACTGCAACTGACAACAGCATCATCACTGGTTCAGAATTGTTTAGCTTAGTATACAGTAAGTCTCCAGATTATGAACTTCCTACTAATGGACAAGTCACAATTGCTTTTTAATGTTATGTAAATTCGCCCTCACTTTAAGCAATTGAACCAACCCAGACAACACATTTTTCATCACAATCATCTTTATTTGCATTTCAAAATCATAGAAAAGAGGTCAAGGCTTTTTTGCACTAACCCATCTAGTGCCATTATGTCTATTTGCACTCATCATAACTATACAGTGTTTCAGAGGCCATACATTTTTATGAGACCAGATAATCAGTCTTTCTCTTGCAGAGAGGCTGATAGGTGATTTGAACTGCTGACCTTGCAGTTAGCAGTTCAATAGTTACCCAACAGCACCACAAAGGCTCTTCTTCTGCTAAATTGAAAATAGGAAGACAAACAAACCGCACCATCATCTAATTGATTGAGAGCCCCTGTTGCACTAAAGTGAGGCTAAATAAAATACAAATTCTTGCCTCTATTGCGACGTACTTAGAAATTTAACTTAAATACACTTAGGGATGTATCTAGTTCACAACACAGGGCGCCTGTACTTTAGTTCATTGCTTATTTTACAAGCATTTATTTTGTTATTGTTAGGTGCCCTCCAGTCAGTTCTGACCGCATAATGACCTTATGCACAGCAGAAGGAAACACTGCCCAGTCCTGTGCCAGCCTCACAATTGTTCCTATGCCTGCGTCCATTATTATTTATTACTTTTTTATTAAAAGATCTATTTATCAGGGGGCTCTTACAGCTCTTATAACAATTCATACATCAATTGTATCAAGCATAATTGTACATACGTTGCCATCATTATTTTCTAGACACTTTCTATTGGGCCTTTGGCATCAGCTCCTCTTTTTCCCCTCCCTCCCCCCAGCCTTGTGACCCTTGATAAATTATAAATTATTATTCTTTTCATATCTTACACTGACCTCTGTCTCCCTTCCCCCACGGTTTCTGTTGTTTGTCCCCCTAGAGGGGGATGTGTGTGGTTATGTGTCAATCATTGCCATCGGTTCCCCCTTCCTCCCCTCCTCTCCTCATATTCTCCCTACCCTTCAGGCCTCATGCCTCCCATTCCTGTTCCTGGATTCTGTGTGTCGTGAGCTCTTATCTCTACCTGTGCACATGTTCCGGTTTAACCCACAGTGAATGGCAGGATTGGGGTCATGATCAGCGGGAGGAATCTACTGACAAAGTTTTAACTGCTCAAGTCAGATTTATGCCTTTGATCTTCTATACTCATCTCTCCCAAGCACTCTGTTTAGTGACCATGTTCCTCCCAGTCCTCAATTTTAGATAGGGGGAGTTCTCTGGAGGCTTATTTTGGATGTAGTACCACAAATGAATCTTGGGTTCCCACTGTCTATCAATAGCCTTCTGAACACTGTTTTCTGACAATTTAGGCTGTGATACTAATCCCTCTTTCGA
>NW_022103910.1:1279951-1281774 GCF_000313985.2 Echinops telfairi | reverse complement strand
TTTTTGCCAAAAACTGATGCACAGAGATGGCAGTGTGAGCAGGTACATTGTCTTGGTGGCAAAACCAGTCCCTTCTCTGTCCAAATCAGGTCTTTTTTGTTGCACACTGTGATACAATCTTTTCAGAAACTTTAAATAGAAAGGTTAATTAACAGTCCTGCTTTGTGGAACGCACCATGAGTTGACATTTTCGTCTCTTCGGGAAGTTGATGGGCGTGCAGAATGAGGCTTGTCATCAATCCACATTTCATCTTTTTTTGAAAAGAGAAAACCACTGGTATTCTTTAGTTTTTCCCCACAGCATTTTCCATGTAAGCTGTGTTTAATATCATAACCATTTCTGTGGCATTTTTCTCAAGCAGGAACAAAATTTCATAGCTGCACGCTGTTCTCTGAAATCCGCCATCACAAAAACCGAGGTTCAAGCAAAACTGCTCTTACAAAAAAATGCACTGTGACCAGAGAGAACCTTCCCAGGTGACACCACTGGGTGCACTAACTCAGAGAGAGTTGCTCAATGCTCACAAAGCGTTGGGGGTGGTACAATAGGAAAGCTCTGCCCAGCAGATCTTTCGGGCACAATTCCCGCCGTTTGTCTCCAGTGCTGTCCCCAGTGGTGCGAAGGGTCAACGAGGAACGCTGTGTCCCGTGGTGAGGCCGGCCCGTGGTCATCTCCATGCATCACTGTTCCGAACAGGCACATTGTTCCCCAGGGCTCAGCGAGCCAGTATGTGCTCCACTCTTTCCTTTTCTTCCCCTTCCCCCCTCATTGGCTCACATGTGCTCAGAACAGACCAGACCAGTCCCCCTTGCCCTCTTCCGGAGCTGCAGCTTCAGTGCTGTCCTCTAAAGTGAATTCCCCCTAGGGGAGGGTGGTGCTGTGCACCCAGTTGGTAATAGGGCTGGGCCCTCATGCCTCTCCATCGGTTCCTTACTTCACATCAGTGTGTTGTATTCCTGTCTTGGAGCTCCGGGTTGAAATCTGGTCCCTCTTTCCCTGTGGAGACACAATCCACACCCTCCCCCTGTGTGGGTTAGTGCCCTGTTCCCCTGGCTACCGATACCTTTTTCCCTCCTCCCTTTTAGTGGGCTACCATATGTATCCCATATTTATCCCTGGGTTTAGTCTGGCCCCTGCCATATCACCTGGACCTCACTCCAGGGACGTATTTATACAGCATCTTCTTCCCTATCATTGGCCAAAATTTTGTTGAGGATTTTTGTCATTTATGTTCATGAATTATATGGGGCTGTAATTCTCTATCCTTGTGGGTTTTTTTCCCCCAGTCCTGGTATTAGGGTTATTCTGGTTTCATAGAATGAGTTTGGGAGGTTGTGATCCCTTTCAATGTTCTGGAAAATAGTGGTATTAATCATAGGAAGTCTTCCTGTTAAGTATAGTAAATTTTAATGAGTTAGAGAAGAGGGTTATGTGATTTTACTTGTTAAGGTAAAGGAGAATGCGTGTTACTGAGGTGGAAGAAGCAGGCTCTTGAGGTTATGGGGGTTGCAGTAAGTGAGGCGTATATTAAGTTTATCAGAGTGAGTCACTTATAGACCCTCTATATAGGGAGAGTGCAGTCCTCCTGTTATTGTGTTTATAACAGAAGCCCCTTTATAGTGGATTTCTGCACAGCTTGGAACTATCTGCTCTTTACATATGGTTTCAGGGTGGAAATAGGCTATTGTAGTGCATGCCCCAGGGAGGAGGGGCTTCCAATCAGGGAGTAATCTGGCTAGGGACAGTGGTTCCCTGTGTGCACAGTTTACCTAGCCAGGAGTGGGGAAAGCCATTGAGAAACCTGAAAATAACAGGTTAACAT
>NW_022103910.1:1262327-1278919 GCF_000313985.2 Echinops telfairi | reverse complement strand
AGAAAAGTAGGTGAAGGAGACATTGGTCAGTGTAAGACATGCAAAAACAATAATTGATAAATTATCAGGGGTTCATTAGGGAGGGGAGGAGGGGAAAAAACAAGAAGCTGATACCAAAGGCTCAAGTAGAAAGAAAATGTTTTGAAAACAATGATGGCAACATATGTACAAATGTGCTTGACACAATGGATGGATGGATGGATTGTGATAAGAGCTGTATGGGCCCCCAATAAACTGATTTTTTTAAAAGAAAATAGGAGCAAATCTAACAACCTTTGGTAATCTGCTGCACTTCTGTCTCACTGGGGTTAGAGCTGCACTTCTGCCTCACTGGGGCAGACTGTCTTGAGCCACTTCCCTATGCTGGTGAGTCACTGAAGGTTGGGGCTAGGGGGTGAGGGGCACTGACAAGGGAGGTAAAGAAACATATGAGCAGTGAACACAGCTGAGCGCTCCATGGGAGAACTGAAAAAAATACTGTGAGACCCGGTCTCGCATCTGAATCCAGCAACATGGCCTCCTTACTCATAGTCCTGGTGATCCCACAATGGGAACTCAAAGCACATGATCTCACATTGGTGCCATCTTCCCAGAAGTATCTGAGTTCTGACATTTAGGTCTTGGTTAGGGTTCAAGAATTTGCATTTTATACAAGCTCTCAAGTAACTGACACTGACTGCAGCTACACAGATCTCACTTTGAGAAGCACTGATCAAGGAACTTGGGTACTCAGGGGACAACGCAGGGATGACATATACCCTTTTCTATGCATGATTGACTTTGAAGCCAACGCCATCTATGCTCCAGGGTTTTTTCTTCCATGGGGTGCTTCAAGGGAGAGGGGTGACCATTGCTGCTGTCATTAGTTGTCACTGAGTTGGTGCTGACCCATGGCGATGCCATGTGCTTGTATAATGTAATGACATCTTGCCTGGTCTTGAGACATATGGAGGATTGTTGACAGACTGGAGTCCACTGTTGCAGTCACTGCATTTTGAGTCCCTTCCAACCTAGGGGGCTCATCTTCCGTTACTATATTGGACAATAGTCTGTTAAAATCCTTACATTTTTCATTGGCTAGTTCTCAGAAGTAGAACACCAGACCGTCCTTCTTTGTCTGTCTGAATGTCCTCTGAACTGTCCACTATGAGTATTAGAAATATTGGTGGCACAACTTCCAGCATCGTGGCAAAATACAAGCTACCACCCAAAACCATGACCACTAAGTCTATTCTGACTCTTAGCATCTTATATAGGGTTTCTGAGTCTGTAAATCTTTACAAGAGCTAACAGCCTCATCCTTCTGTGCAGTGGCTGGTTGGTTTGACCTGCCTGTCTGTGGTTAGCAGTCCAATACCTAACTCACCTAATTCCAAATTAAAGCCCCTACTATCAAATTGATTCCCACTCATAGCATAACACATACACACACACTGCAATGGAATCAATACTGACCACGCCCCCTTTGGGTTTCTGAGATGAAAACTGTTTAGAGGAGTAGAAATCCTAATATTAGTCCCGTGAAGCTGCTGGTTTCGAAATGTTGACAGTTTGGATTGCAACTCAACATGTAACCACTATGCCCCCAGAGATAACATAACCCATAGTATATAGAATATGATAAATTGACAAACAGGTAGAGCACAGAGTCATGGTGTAATTAGTTATTGTTTAGCCCATTATAACTCATGATGGCTTAATCTGTGAGGCAAATAAATGTTTCATAATGTTTTCACGACAGTGATCTTGTGATAAAGTTAAGTCTGTTTTCCCAGTGTCTCTGGGTGTGTTCAGGCTGCCAAACTTGTAACTGGTAATTAAGGGTTTAACCCTTGCACACTGAAGGATTCCTCACGTAGGGTTTAGAAATTCCATGATTGGCCTTGCTTGATACTTATCCTCAGAAAGGGAACACAAAAGATATGGGTGCTAGCGGTGAAGAAAGCGGACGGTGCCAAGCTGTCAAATTATATAGAATCTGGGGTCTCACAGGCTAGAAGATAAACAAGGAGCCATCTAAATGAGAAACAACAAATCCCACATGGAAGAAGCACACTAGCCTGTAAGATGACAAAGCATTGAAGGGATCAGGGATCAGGCATCAAAGACAAAAAAAAAAAAATCATAACATTTTGATGAAGGGGAGCACAGAGTGGGGACCCAGGGCCCATCCAGGGGAAATTGGACATCCCCTTGCAGAAGGGCTGCAGGGAGGAGATGAGCCAATCAGAGTGCAGTGTAGCAACGATGAAATATGCAATTTTCCTCTAGTTTGTAAATGCTTTCTCCCCCCCCCACTACCATGATCCCAATTCTACCTTACATATCCAGTTGGACCAGAGGATGTACACTGGCACAGATAGAAACTGGAAATACAGTGAACCCAGGACAGATGAGCCCACCCCACCCCCACCCCCCAGGACCAGTGGAGAGAGTGGCGATAGCGGGAGGGTGGAAGGAAGGTAAGGGAGAAAGGGGGAACAGATGACAAGGTCTACATATAACCTCCCTCCTGGGGGACGAACAGCGAAGAAGTGGGTGAGGGAGACGTCGGGTGCTGTAAGATATGATAAAATGATAATAATTTATATATTATCAAGGGGGAGGTGGGAGCAGGGAGGGAGGAGGTAAAAATGAGGAGCTGACACCAAGGGCTCAAATGGAAAGCAGGTGTTGTGAGAATGATGAAGTCAACATATGTACTAATGTGCTGGAGACAAATGATGTATGCATGGATTGTGATGAGTTGTATGACTCCCCCTAATAAAATGATTATTTAAACAAACAAACAAAAAGATACGGGTGCTATAGGAATATATGGTGAACAAATGATATAGTGCCTAGCTAGCTGATAAAATAGCATCTGGAGTCTTAAAGGTTTGTCTCCAAACAAGCAGCCATCTAAGTGAGCTGTCAACTAAGTCCACATGGAAGAAACACCCCATCATCAGTCACCAAGCATTGTAAATCATATAATCCAAAGTCAAAGGAGGGACTAGTATCAGTACCTAAATTGTGAGAATCCAGTGTGCAGAAGGCTATGGATGACAATGGGAACCCAAGATTTGTTTGTGGAACTACGTAGGAAATAAGTCTCTGGTGAACTAGCTCTATCCACAATTGAAGGATGGGAGGAAGTGATACTAAACAGTGCATTGAAGAGATGAGTATAGAAGATCAAAGGCATAAATCTGGCTTGAACAGTTAAAACTTCGTCAGTAATTCCCCCCTCTGCTGCATGCTGGACCTGATCTGGTTTTCAACATTTTCTGTATTTTTGTTTGGTTTTTATTTGTTCATATTGTGGTGTATCTCAGAGTCAGCAGAGTAGATGAATGTAGTATCCCTGAAAGCAATTTCTATATCAGAACAACTATCAATGATTTTATATGCAGAAATAACAGGGCCACAAAAATATACCCCATTTAACCAACTGAATATAGACCCAATTCAATTTTTCCTTAGCACCATCCCCAAAATGCTATTTTGGGTGGCCACTTTATACTACCTCTAAGGGAGAAAGAATGATGAAGAGTATGTCAAAATGGAAGGCTTAGTCATGGAATTTCTTTTTTCGGTTTGTTATTTTTAAATTTATCTTATTAATTTGGAGTTAATACATATATCATTTCATAGTTCAATCACATCAAGCAGAATTGTACAATTGCTATCACAATCAGTTTCTAGATATTCTTTTTCTTCCTGGATCCTTTGACATCATCTCCCTTTTACCCTATCCCCACCCCACCTCCATGCTTTTACCCCCCATCCCCTAAGCCCCCACCACTGTACAGAAACCCTTATTCTATTTGTTTCCCCTTTGGTTCATCAGACCTGGGTTTCATATACCGAAAAACAGAAAAGCATATAACACAACTCCATGAGGGTGACCTCCAGTGACTTAAATTGTATCTCAATCTAGACCACAGTTTAATTATATTCAATTCTACTTCAGGCCTCATAAAGTAACTTTTCCAACGTTTTAAAAATTGAATACTTTTATTGAGGGCTCTTACAGCCCTTATCACAATCCATACATTCATCCATTGTGTCAAGCGCATTTGTACATATGTTGCCATCATCATTTTCAAAGCGCTTTCCTTCTACTTGAGCCCTTGATATCAGCTCCTCATTCTTTCCCATCCCTCCTCCACACTCTTTATCTCATGAACCCTTGATGAATTATAAATTATTATTTTCATATCTTACATCGTCTGCTGTCTCTCTTCATCCACTTTTCTGTTGTCCCCCTGGGAGGGGGTTATATGTTGATTCTTGTGATCGATTCCCCCTTTCTTCCCACACCTTCCCCTTCCCCTTTCAAAGTCTTATAAGTATTGTATAAGAGAAATCTCAAGTTTTACCCAAATAGACAGCAGTATTAAAAAAATTTAACAGTAATAAGTTATGAAAACAAATGGAAAATCATTCTCTAATCTATCAAAAATCAAAACAAAACTCAATTAACAACATTAAGGGAGATGACACAGGCAGTTGAATACTTCCATCCCCTGACAACTGAAAAAAAGCATCAAAATAGAAAAAATATTGTGATGAAATGGACAGATTCTGAGCTGGTAAAACCAGCCTAAGTACCAAAAACACCTGGATGAAAGCAGAAGGAAGCACAAACCAGCAGGCAAGTGCTGTAGGGAACAAATACCAAACAAAAGACAAACTCACTGCCATCAATTCAATTCTGACTCATAGCAACCATAGGGCAGAGGAGAAATGCCTCTGTGGGTTTCTGAAGCTATAAATCTTTACAGAAGCAGAAAGCCTCCTTTTTCTCCCACAGAACAGCTAGTTGGTTCAAACTGCTTACCTTGAGGTCAACAGTCCAATTTATAATCCACTACACCACAATGACTCCTGGGTAGGGGACAAAAGAGACCCCAAATTCAATACAATTTTTGTTGTTGTTGTTGTTGGGTGCTCTCAAGTTGGTTCTGACTCATAGAGACCCTGTGGAAAGCAGAACGAAACATGGTCTTGCCCTGTGGCACCCTTCACATTATTGTGATGTCGGAGCCCTTTGTTGCAGCCATGGCATCCATTCATCTTGTCGTGGGTCTACCTCTTTTTTGCTGCCCTTCTACTTTACCAAGCATGCTGGCCTTTTTCAGGGACTAGTGGTCTCTCCTGATAACATGTCCAAAGTACATGAGACAAAGTTTCACCATTCTCACTTCTAAAGAGCCCTTGATGTACTTCTTCCAAGACAAATTTATTTGTTCTTTTGGCAGTCCATGGTACAGATAGGCAGGATATGTCCTGATTGACTCTTAGTGGATGTACTGAGGGGAAAGGGGGCTGCCCCCTAGCATGGAATAGCAAGCCAAGTCCATAACAGAAGGGAATTTCCTAAGAGATCTGCATGCCTAGACGCTTATGAATAAGGAGCCCTGGTGGCTTCATGGTTACACAATGGGCTGCAATCTGAAAGTTCAGCTGTGCCAAGCCACCAGCTATTCCCAGGGATAAAGATTGGTCTTTCTACTCCCATAAAGAGTTAAAGTTTTGGAAAATCACAGGGGCAGTTTTACCCTGTCTTATAGAGTTGGTATCAGTCAGAATCAACTCAACAGCATTGAGTTGAGTGAGTGAGTGAGTGAATGGTTATGAGGGTGAGTAAATGAGTTAAAGGGTGAGTGAGTAGATGGGAGTGTTGGCAAGTGAATGGGTGGGTGGGTAAGTGAGTGAGTGAGTAGTGAGTGAGAAAGTTACAGGAAGAATATGTGCGTTAGAAACCAGTAACATCACATGCATACTTTTTTTGCTCTTTATCTTCTTTTTTATTTATTTTTTAAACATTTTATTAGGGGCTCATACAACTGTTATCGCAATCCATACACACATCAATTGTGTAAAGCACATTTGTACATCATTCTCAAAACATTTTCTCTCCACTTAAACCCCCGACATTAGGTCCTCATTTTCCCTCCCCACTCCCCCCTCCCTCATGAGCCCTTGATAGTTTATAAATGGGTATTTTGTCATATCTTGCCCTGTCCGACGTCTCCCTTCACCCACTTTTCGGTTGTCTGTTCCCCAGGGAGCAGGTCACATATAGTTCCTTGTAATCGGTTCCCTCTTTCCTACCCATTCTCCCTTTACCCTCCCTGTTTCGCCACTCACACCACTGGTCCTGTAGGGCTCATCCGTCCTGGATTCCCTGTATTTTCAGTTCCTATCTGTACCAGTGTACATCTTCTGGTCTAGCCAGACTTGCAAGGTCGAATTTGAGTCATGGTAGTGGGAGCAGGGAGGAAATATTTAGGAATTAGAGGAAAGTTATATTTCTCGTCGTTGTTACATCGCACCCTGACTGGCTCATCTCCTCCCCGAGACCCCTCTGCAAGAGGATCTCCAGTGGCCTACTAATGGGCTTTGGATCTCCTCTCCGCACTCCCCCCATCATTCACTATGGTGAGATTTTTTGTTCTGATGATGTCTTATACCTGATCCCTTCAACACTTCGTGGTTGCAAAGGCTGGTGTGCTTCTTCCATGTGGGCTTTGTTGCTTCTGAGCTTGATGGCCGCTTATTTACCTTCAAGCTTTTAAGACCCCAGACGCTATATCTTTTGATAGCCGGGCACCATCGGCTTTCTTCACCACATTTGCTTATTCACCCGCTTTGTCTTCATCAGTTGTGTTGGGAAGGTGAGCATCATAGAATGCCAATTTAATAGAAGAAAGTATTCTTGCATTGAGGGAGTACTTGAGTAGAGGCCCAATGTTCTTCATATGTGGTAGGAACCAGTTATGTTACGGGTACACATCATACACATCCACTAAGAAAGTACATCCACTAAGAAAGAGCTCACCAACCAAATGGAGGTGGGAGGAGACCAGTCGGGAAGGAAGAGGATCAAAGATCAAAGAGTGGGACCACCCAACCTCTCCTGCCCATTCTTGTCTGTGAGCATGTACTAGCAAAATCTTTGACTTCACTCATAAAAGCTTACTTGTATGCTTCTGCTGTGTGAATTCTTTTCATGCTGAGAAGCAAGAACAGGTATTCTTTACCTACTCCATGATTCAAGTGCATTGATTCTTCTTCATGTCCAACTTTTCATGCATATGGGGGAAGGGAGATAGCAGTTGGCGTAAGATATGAAAATATAATAAATTATAATTTATCAAGGGGTCATAAGGGTGTGGAGGGGTGGAGGATGGAGGGTAAAAAGAGGAGCTGATACTAAGGGCTCAATAGAAATTAAATATTTAGAAAATAATGATGGCAACATATGTACAAATATGCTTGATACAATTCATATATGCATTGTTATAAGAGGGGTAAGAGCCCCCAATAAAATGATCTTTTCATAAAAAAGAAAGAAAATACTATGGCTTGAGGCAGGAACACCTTGTCCTTAAAGTGACCTCCTTGCTCTTCAACGCTTTAAAGAGATATCTTACACAGCAGATTTCCCCAATGCAGTGCACTGTTTGGGTTCTTGGCTCTAAATATAATTTATAGAGTCACATACATTAGGTCTTTAATAGGACAAAGACAAGACAAAGTCAAAGAGTATTCATCCAGATGAGGGAGAATGCTGCCATGAGGTCATAATTGCATCCAAGAATTTACAGAAAGCTGGTCACTTACATAGGACATGAGAGTACAGGGAAAACTGCCATCAAAGTATGATTGGTGGTGCAGCAATCCACCACCGTTGCAAGCAGCACTACAGAAGCAGAAGTGGAACCAAAATTGGGACACAAACATTATGCCAGGGAAAAAGTTTACAGATTGGTCCCACCAAGGCAGTCAAGTATAGCTCATAACTATGTGGCTCTAGTGTCCCAACATCCCTTGAGGGTACACCCAAGCCAGTCCCTAAGACCTAGACTATCCCTCCCCTGACTGACTAGGGTAATGGGAGTAATCCACTTTCTAATGCATTCCGCTTGAAGGCAATGTCAACATGACATTGCCAAAGAATGTCCAAAAATAATTCAATGGAGGCTGAATCTAAATGGAGACTCAAAAATGGATTTAGGGGTTTCACTATAATCCATAGCCTTCTGCAAACCTAGTACTCAGAATGTAATCTCTAATACACATGGTAGGAAACTTTATCTCTCTATACTTTGCAACCCCTTTGGTAGTGAGGCTGCAGTTTGAACCATGTCCTATGGGGAGAAGTCCCAACTAAGCCATGAATAGGACAAAGAGAAGAAAAGGCAAGTCATCCAGATGAGGAAGACCATCTTCATGGTGTCCAGAGGACTCGTAGACAAGTCACATGACTAATTACAGACCATGGAGAACCAAGGAAATCATCTCAAAACCATAGTAGGTCACTGTCTGTCATAAGCAGAGCTATGGAAGCAGCAAAGGGACCATGACTGGAATAGGTACACAGAAGAGCTTACAGGATTGGTTGTGGGACCCACTGACCACACTGATTACTGCATGACTCATGATCGAGTGAGTTAGAATAAGGATTCTGTAAGCAAAATGGACTTGTTAGCTGTTACTGAATCAAATCCACCTCACTGCAGCCTCATTTACATCAGAACAACATTCTCGGTCCATGCTCAGGCTCACCAGATTGTGCAAGCCCATAATTACAGAAACTGCAATAATCCACCTCACCAAGAGGCTTCTCTCCTTCACCAGACGTGGTGTCTGTGTTCGAAGTAAGTGAATTGGACAATTTCCTATTGTCATCCATAGGTTTTCATTGGCTAATTGTCAGAAGTAGACTACCATGTCTTTCTTCCTACACTATCTTAATCTGAAACCTCCTCTGACACCTGTCCACTATGAATGACTCTGCTGGTGTTTAAATACCTGTGGCATAGCTTCCAGTACCATAGAAATATGCAAGCCACCACAGTACAACAAAATGACAGATGGGTAGTGAAACATGGGCTCAGGGAGTACTTTTTTCACAATTGAATCTATAGGGTCTCTCACATAGTAGGTGCTTAATAAAAATTGGTAAGCATTAAAACAATAGTGAATTATCTTTTCAAATGACAGTGGACAATGACTAGAATAGAGCTTCAAACAGTGGGTGGGCACCATGGAGCTGGTCAGAGGACCTTCTCTTTTACACACTCCATTTTGTTTCTCTTCATTAATCCAAAATTATTCGTCCTCTGCAGAGGACTGTATTAGATTCCCAAAGCCTAGCATGATATATGACAGTCCTGCAAGGAACTCTAAATCCAAGTGAGGCGACACACATATATATGAAATAGAGTATAGCCCATGATAACATGTCAAAGCATTGATATGGTAAGAGAAGTACAGTGGGGATCAGAAGAGAGCAATCACTCAGGACTGGTATAAAACTCACTCATTGCCATGCAGCTGATGCCAATCCATAGTGACCCAAAAGGACAGGATTAAAGTGTCCCTGTGAGTTTCTGAGACTGTAACTCTTTACAGGAGTAGAAAGTCTCGTCTTTCACTTTTGGAGCAGCTCGTGGTTGTGAACTGGTAACCTTGCAGTTGCCACCCAAGTTGTAACCACTATGCCGTTGGGAAAAAGTCTCTATCAGGACATCTGGGAAAAGCAATGTATTTATTTTCTAGGGCTGCTACAACCAATGATAACAAATAACAGAAATTTCTCAGAGTACAATTCTGGATGTTAGAAGTCAGAACTCAGGGCATTGGCAGAACCACTCTATGTCTAAAGGGTCTAGGCTAAGTGAAGATCATTCTTTATCTTTTCTTGCTTTTAGTAGTCATGGATGTTTCTTGGCTTGTTTCAGCCTAAGTTCAATCTGCCTCCACTTTTCCATGACTGTCATACTTTCTGTGTCTCTTCTCCTATTACTGAAGGGTACCAGTCATAAAAATATTGAGGCCAACTCTAATGAATTCATCTTAACTACAAGAAGTCCTTAACTCATATTTAAGTTATGATGAGCCACACGTATGACCATCAATCTTGTTTGTTTGGTTAATATCTTATTGTTAGCAATATGTATGTGGAATATGCAATGAGGATCAAATTTATAAAGATACTTATAATAAAAGGCAATAACAAGATAAACCAAAAATTAGATATTTGATTTATGACAATAATTGGAATGGAACCCCATAATAAGTTAGCGACTTTCTATAATTATGTCTACAATGACCTTATTTCCAAACATGATCATGTTCATAAGTACTGGGGATTAAGGATTAAAATCTGTTTTTCTGGGGGACACAAACCATAACAAGCACTTAAACTGAAAGATAAAGTGGAAGACATGGGAACCCACATCATGTGCTTCATAGACAAAGATTTGGTCAGATAGAAAAATCCTAAGAAGTAATAGTGGAACTACTTTTGGAAATCGCCCATGAAAGCCAAGAATACTAGGCCAAGGAGTTTGGACACTCTCTTAATGATAGTAACCAATCAAGTAAAAGGCTCTATGCATGAAGAGACTTATGTCCAGTGGGGTTGAGAGCACTTTGTAACTATGACAAGGATTGGTGGAGGGCTTCGAAGGAGAAACCAAAGTCAGGGAGACCAGGCCAGAGGCTGTTCCTGTAGTTGAACCGTGCAGAAATAAAAGTCAGATCTCCGAGGAGGAAGCATTGAGAACAGCAAAGACATGGAACTGGAAAATAGTATAAATGAGGAATTTGTTTTCAGCATCTATTGAAAGCCTATACAGCATTCCACCGTATATGCTGTTGTTAATTGCCACTGAGTCAGCTCCAACTCTTGGCAAATGTTTGGATAAAACAGCAAAAGAGTGTCTGGTCCTTGGCCACCTCTGGATCATTGATATGTTTGATATCATTGTAGTGGCTCTTGTGTCAATACAACTCATTTATCTCAGTGAGCGTACCTTCATTTTTATTGGCTTTCTACTGTACCAAACCCTATGTGATCTATGGATCACAACAGAATATATACCCAAATAAATCAGGGTTTCAAAAGGGTTTAAACTAGTTTACTCTTGGCTGAAACAGGAAAAATAAGAAGAGACCTGAATTTATAAAATGTGGATATCCTGGAACAATAACCAGAAAGGGAAAATTGCAGGTCAAGATCCTGGAATGGAACATGCTGAAGAGTTATAGAAAGCTCTTTCAGGGGCTTAATATAGGAGATTGGACTGTTTCCAGGATTCTGAAGTGATACACCTTTAAAGTGATGAGGTAGATTGCCATCATTGTTTCTGACTCTGCTAGGCAAGAGATTTGGTTGCTATGCACACATTGCCCTGGTTTTCTAGAGGGAAATTAAGTTTCTGGTAGAGCATAAGCCTATAAATGTTCCCATCTCTGTTGTCATTTCTGAACACTGACATTTTGTAAACTGGAGTTTATTCTGGTCTGGCTTCATTAGCCATAACTGAACCAGAAGCTCTGAAACAAACTCAATGGATTCCAAGTGTTTAAATCATTACAGAAGTGAACTATCACATTTTTCGCCCATGGAGCTGCTGTGGAGTTCAAACCACTACCCTTTCAGTTGACAGCTGAGGAGGTTACCAGGCTTCCTTTGCTTAATATATACCAGATGCTTTTGTTTGTTTGTTTGTTTCCAGATGTTTTTTTAATGGATTTCTTCATTTAGTCTTCAAATAACACTAGGAAAATAGGGATTATTACTCTCACGATACATGTAAGAAAACTGAGGCTCAGTGAATGAACAAATTCCCATGCAGGCATCCTGAATTCTCACCACAGTTCTCCTTGGGCATATTCCTTTCAAGCTCATGCCCCTAACGACATGGAGTAGGAGCAAGGGAGAAGTCACTAACAGATTTTAAGTTTGCAACATGGAATGCCGAAGTTAAATGGAGATATGAAAGTTGGCCAGAGAGTTGGTTGGAGAGGTCAAAGTGGAATGGCCTTTTTAAAGGGAAATCTCTGGGAGAAAAAGAGGTCTGTTTGGACAGTGGGAGTACAACTGCTTTCTCGTTGTTCTTCCAGCCTGACAAGTATTTTGAAGCCTGGGATTTTGAGAGAATCACTCCCCAGCTGCCCCTGACATTCAAAAATCTGTTCTCTATTTGAATTAAGTAATCTTCAGCCTTGGATATTAATATTATGGTTAAAAGGCTATAGATAGCAGTTTATTTTAGCCTTTCCTCCCTGGTGCAACTGACCTCCTGAAACAAATTGTGCAATACAAACAAGCTTCCCAGTATCCAGTGAGAGAAATGCTGAGACATAGAACAGAGAACCATCAAACTTTTAGTGTCTTTTGGGCCTCAACTCAAGTACTCCCTTAACCTAAGAACACTTCATTCTAATAATCTGGCATTCTGTGATGCTCACCTTCCTGACAGGATCACTGAAGACTTAAATGGGTGCATAAGCAAATGTGGTGAAGAAAGCTGATGGTGCCCAGCTAGCAAAAGATATAGCATTTGGCATCTTAAAGGCTTGAAGGTGAACAAGCAGCCATCTAGCTGAGAAGCAACAAAGTCCACATGGAAGAAGTATACCAGCTTGTGTGATCATGAGCTGTCAATGGGATCAGGTATCAGACATCTAAGACCCAGAACAAAACCATACCCAAGGTGAATTGGAACATGGATTGGAGACCCAATGCCCATCTGTAGACAATTGGACATCCCCTCTCAGAGGGGTCACAGGGAAAAGATGAGCCAGTCTGGGTGCAGTATAGCACTGTTGAAACACATAACTTTCCTCTAGCTCTTTGGTGCTTCCTTCACCCATTATCATGACCTCAGTTCTACCTTACAAATCATATTAGACCAGAGCATGCACACTGCTACAGATAAGAGCCTGCCACACAAGGAATGCAGGATAGATAAACCCCTCAGGGCCAAGGAGGATTAGGGGAAGTTGGGGGGAAATTGATCACAAGGATCAATCTAGAACCCCCTTCCCAGGGGGATGAATAACGGAAAAGTGGGTGAGGGGGTGATGGAGGATGATGTAAGATATGGAAAAAATAATCTAAAACTTATCAAGGGTTCATGAGGGAGGGCAGGTGAGCGGGGTGGGAAGAAAGGGAGAGCTGATATCAGGAGCTCAAATGGGAAGAGAATGCTTTGAAAATGTTGATGACGGCATATGTGCAAATGTGCTTGACACATTAGATGAATGTATGGATTGTGATAAGAGATGTAAAAGCCCCCAATAAAAGTATTTTTTAAAAGTTAGTGTCCTTATGTAGAGTTGTTATCAGTCAGAATCAATTAGATGACAATGAGTGGGATTGTTTGGCTTCTTGTTTGTTTGTTTGTTTTTAGTACATATAGAACTCTAAGAAAGGGTTCACTCTACCTTTATTTCCAAAGAACTAAACCCTAGTTTCACTTGAGGTTGAACATTAATAAGATGTAAGAACTTGGTCAAGTGTTTGTCCTTCATTTTTCCAAAAATCTGAAAATCATGGAGATATCAGTCATTATTGAATATGGCACTTCTAGCCATAATCCTTGTGGAATGTATTCTCAATTCTAGCCTACATTTCTGTGCATATAATCCCATTTTGGAGCGAATTCTTTGACCAGATTAAGGTGGGATATATTCTGAGTCTCCATCTTACTAGAAGGTGTGAATAAAATCACAACCTTTGTTTCCCTGGTGGCATGGTCTGCTGTCAAGCCTATTCGTCTATGTATAAGAGCCATCTCAGAAACAGAGAGAAGAAAGAAGAACCAACACCGAGAGGCAGAGCAGCAGGAAGGCTTCCTGGCCTACAGAGGCAGAAGCTAAGGGACCACGTGACCAAGAAGCTGAGGACGAGAAGACTGCATCCTTCATCTTTTCTGATCCTGACCTGTGGTAACATGGTAACTTCCTTAATAACTCACTGCCATTGAGGTGATTCTGACTCATAGTGACTCTGCTGGACAGGGTAGAACTGTCCCTATGGGTTTCTGAGACTTTGAATCTTTATAGAAGTAGACACTTATTAATCTTTCTGTGGAGCCGCTGATAGATTAAAATGATTGACCTTGTGGTTAGTTGTCCAATTTGCAACCCATTACACCACCAGGGCCCTTAATTTCCTAATCATCCTTCATAATTGTGCTCATTGTTTGTGAATTCTGTGCAGCCACTGCACTGGATTATAAACCAGCACAAAAGTAGTGTGTTGTGGGAGGAACAGTGACAAGAAAGGTGAAGGGTAGAGGGAGGTGTGACATCTTTCTTGTAACAATTGACCTTGGGTCTGTATGCAGTTGGATTCTTCTTTTCCCTTCTGTAGCCAAAGGTCAGACGTGGTTTTGGAGCCATTTATTCATTTATACAAAGAATATTCAAGCACTACAGTATCATAAGTAGTGCTTATTTACCCTTCAAATAAAAGAGGAGCTGTTTACACATTTCCAGCATTTACATCACAACAAATGACATGTTGATTTACTCAAATGTTTAATACAATTTAACATATATATATGTTGATTTGATTAAATATTCCCAACAGGTTCATTTTAACTTCTTATATGATTCTGTGGAGACAATTGATCATATCAGAAAAGCATCCCCTTTTTCAAAAAGTAAAAATAAATTACTTAAAATTTTCCTTTTACTATGGAGAATATGCAAATTAAATTAAAATGATAATGTTATATCAATAGGCAGACTTTGAATATTCTATATTCTTGAAGGTTTGAGGAATTACATTAAAAATGAAAAATGCTGATCTGTAATTGCACTAACTACTTGGACACTGTTTTAATTTTTTTTTAATTACATTGTGCTATATGCTCATAAAGAGGAGACCTGGTGACATAGTGCTTAACATTGGGCTGCAATCTGAAAAGTCAGCAGTTAGAAACCAGCAGCAGCTCTGTGAGAGAAAGAAGGTTATCTATTCCTACAAAGAGTTACCATCTTGGAAACTCACTGGGCATTTCCACTTTATCCTATAGGGTTGCTATAGTCAGCATCTACTTGATGGCAGTGAGTTTTGTTGTTGTTGTTGTTGTTCAGTTTATTTGCTTATGGGACCAGTGATGATTCACTGGTAGGATTCCGCTTGCATGTGAAAGACCCAGAATATTTCTTGGTCAATTGTTTTCATGCACAGGCACCACTCATCTGCCAATGGAGGCTTGTGTGTTGTTATGATGCTAAACAGGTTTCAGTGGAGCTTCTAGGTTAAAAGCTAGAAAGAAAGGCCTAGAGATCTATTTCCTCTAGTTCTTGAATGCTTCCTCCCCCCACACTATCATGATCCCAATTCTACCTTACAAACCCGACTGGACCGGAGGATGTACACTGGTACAGATAGGAACTGAAAACACGGGGAATCCAGGACAGATGAACCCCTCAGGACTAGTGGTGAGAGTGGCGATACCGGGAGGGTGGAGGGAAAGTGAGGGAGAAAGGAGGAACAGATTACAAGGATCTGCATATAACCTCCTCCCTGGGGGAAGGACAGTGGAGAAGTGGGTGAAGGGAGATGTTGGATGGTGTAAGATATGACAAAATAATAATAATTCATAAATTACCAAGGGTTCATGGGGGAGAGGAGAGCGAGGAGGGAGGGGGGAAATGAGCTGATACCAAGTGCTCAAGTAGAAAGCAAATGTTTTGCGAATGATGAGGGAAACAAATGTAAAAAAGTGCTTGACCCAATGGATGTATGTGTGGATTGTGATGAGTTGTACAAGCCCCCAATAAAATGATTTAATTGTTTAAATAAAAAGAAAGAAAGTCAGCCCATGAAAACCCTCATTTACAATGCTCTAATTCAGCATCTCATTTTGTTGTACCCGAGTCACCACAAATCAGGGGCTGACTTGACAGGGGGCACTTCAAAAAGTTCATGGGGGACAAAAAAAAGGAATTAATAGACAATGGAATGTTTTAAGTCCCTGTGTATATATTCTAGGGGTAGAGGCAAGAATTTAGGCTAAACATTCTAAAGCATGCATGGCTCTATGTTACTATAGACTTTGCATCACTGACTCAGTTCAAAATATGTTTTATAAAGGTTCTAAATATCTTCCTAGACATAGCGAGCTCTATAAGACACTTGTTAAGGAGCCTGGTGGTGTCCTGGTTATGTGTGGGGCTTCAAGCATAGGGTGGATCGTTGGGACTCACTAGCTACTCTGAGGAGAAAGATGAAGCTTGCTGCTCCCCTGGAGGCTTACCGCCTTGGAAACCCCCCAAGTGCAGTTCCACTCTCTTAGAGGGTTGCTATGAGTCAGAATCAGCTTGATGGCAGTGAGACTTTTTTTCTATAGTATTTCACTAGACTCAAGAAAAAGAAATATATCAACGTTAGGTTGCTAATTGCCTTTGTAGTGAACAAAATTCTCCTTTTTGAGTATGCCTTTCCTCTTTATTTGTTTTTTGTTTTTTTTATTTTAATGCACAAGAAACTTTAATACAAAATTTTATGACTAAAGAGAATGTAGGCTAAAAGTATTTATAAAATACACTCTAAACGGGATATATTATATTGGTGTTTTTTTTTAATTGTTTAACTTTTATTTTACTTTGATTTATAGTCAACTCTCACATATCCATGGACAAGTTTTCTATACATTTTAGAGTTACCTTTTCCAAAAACACTTCACTGAATTATTTGCTTTATTTTTTTTTAATCAATTTATTGGGGCTCATACAATTCATCACAATACATAGATCAATTGTGTAAAGCACATCTATACATTTGTTGC
>NW_022103910.1:1254398-1261217 GCF_000313985.2 Echinops telfairi | reverse complement strand
TAGTTTGATCCAAAATTTAAAAGAATAGCAACATATAACTCAATTACATAAGCCCAACATGTAGCCCACTGCCCAGGTGACTCTAAAGAGGCCTGTGCAGATTTGTCCAATACAACACGATGTCTGTTTTCTTAACTGCTCCTTCCATGAGTGTTGGCTGTGCATTCAAGCAAAATAAAATCTTTGACAATTTCAGTCTTTTTTTGTGTGTGTGCTTATCATGATGTTGCCTTTTGGGTTCATTGTGAGGATTTTTATTCTTTACATGTAGTTGCAATCCATACTGAAGGCTACAGACTTTGACTTTCATCAGCAAGTGCTCCAAGTTCTCCTTGATTTCAGCAAATAAGCTTGTGTCATCTGCATATCGAAGGTTAATAAGCCTTGCTCCAAACCTGCTGGCAAGTTTTTCATACTATCCAGCTTCTCAGAGTATTTGCTTGGCATGTAGATTGAATAAGAATGGTGAAAGGATACAGCCCTGATGAAAGTTTCCCCCCTACTTTTAACCCACCCAATATTACTTTGTTCTATCTGAACAAATTCCTCTTGGTCCATGTACAGATTCTTCATGAGCACAATTAAATGTCCTGGACTTCCTTGCGGTGTTATCTATAGTTTTCTATGACACACATAGGTGAATCCCTTTAAATCGCCGATAAAGCACAAGGAATAATCTTTCTGGCAGTCTCTACTTGTGGTCAAGGTCCAATCTTATGTCAGCAGTGATGGCTCTATATTACATCTTCCTCTGAATTCAACTTGAATTTTTGGTAGCTCCTAGTCAAGGTACTGCTGCAGAAGTTTTTTAATGTCTTCAGCAAATTGAAAATGAGATTAACAATATTGTTCAACAATTTCGGTATTCTGCTGGATCACCTTTCTTTGGAATGGACATAAATATACATCTCTTCTAGTCAGTTGACCTCGTAGCTGTCTTCCAAATTTTTTGGTATAAACTAGTGAGTGCTTCCAGTGCTTCATCGGTTTGTTGAAGCATTTCAATTAGCATTCTCTCATTTCCTGGATCCTGCTTTTTACTAATGCCTTCAGTGCATCTTGCACTAGATATGTTCTTTGGGACAAATCTACCTAATTGGTTGGTATAGAGAAAGAATATCAGCTTGGGGGGTGGGTGGGTCACAAAGATTCAGGAGCTAATGAAGCATTTTTCTTCAAAATTGTGTAGTAACATTGGACTATGTTGGATGAATGGATTTACCCACTTGTCATAAACAGCTATGAAATAGAGTTCACTATAGTAAATAAAGATTTTAGGAAATAGGCAACAGTGAGTGTGAGGTTGTGACATTTGACAGGAAGGAAGCATTCAGTGAGATCCCCTTCACCCTAGATTTCTGCTGGAGGTACTTTCCTAATAATAGCACAAGAAAGCAGCACCCCAAACTGAGAGCAACCGTGGGGAAAATGGGGATGGAGACGCAAAGCTGGGCAAAGAACAGCTCACGGGGAGTTCGAAAATGAACTCACGGGGTTGTACGAGGCTTAAGAGACATTGGAGTTGGACCAGCCAGACACTGTTGAGAGCAGTAGAAATTCAAGAGTGAATGCCAAAGTTATTTTCCTCAACAGAGAAGCTAGACACATAAAATGAAAATGAATGGATGGGACTGCCTACTTAAGAGGTGATTAAAGAGGCTGAAGTAAGAAAGTATAGGGAAACATTGGGGGATTATATAAATATTGCTTTGTAAGTAATTATCTTATAATTTGTAATCCTTTGACAGGCATGCAAAAAAAACACAGCAAATCAAACAACATGGAAAAGTAAAACATATGACTTTGAAACAGTTATTCTCAAAAATTCTACCACTGAGTAGGAAATGTATTCTCATTTATTTTAAAAAGTTGTTTTCTACTGATTCTCCCCAAATTTCATGTCTTTTGATATCATTCAAAGCTGTTAGGATCTTAATATCAGTGTTCACTATCATCCTGCTAAGGAGCCCTGGTGGCACAGTTGGTTAAGGGTTGGGCTGCTAACCGCAAGATCAGGGACTCAAACCTACCAGATGCTCTTTGGGACAAAGGGAAGGCTGTGTGTTTCCATAAAGATTAGTCTCAGAAACCCTAAGAAGTGGCTCTACTCCATCCCATACCATTATGAAGGGTCGAAATCAACTTGATGGCAGTGGGTTTGGATTTGTGTTTTAGTATCTTTTTTAAAAGTATTTGTGATCCAGCTCCTAATATTCAGAGTGAGAATGAGGGCAATTCTTTTTAAGTGCCAAGTGGAAACAAATCACTTTCCATATCTAACTCCATTCTGACTTCCCACCTGAAACATAGGTTGAATAAGCTCTACTTTGCAGGGAAGAATGTCTGGGACTGATCCAGGGTGTCACCAGACCATCATGGGGGCTCAGTCTGGCAACCATTTCCTGCACTCTGGCACTTAGGAAGTTTCCTCTCCCGGTGGGTGCTGACACCACAAGCAAACTCGCTGTTACTGAGTCCTTTTCAATTCCTAGGGACCCTACAGGCCAGCGGTTCTCAACTTGCCTCAGGCCATGATGCTTTCATACAGCGCCACATGTGGTGGTGACCACCCCCAACCATACAAATATTTTTGTTGCTACTTCAATCATAACTGTAATTTTGCTACTGTTATGAATTGGGCGACCCCTGTGAAAGGGTTGTTTGACCCCCCAAAGGGGTGGAGACCCACAGGTTGAGAACCACTGCTCTGTACAGTAGACCGCTTCATCTTTCTCCTGAGGAGCAGCTTGTAGGTTTGAACTACTTCTACTTGGAGGTGGAAGCCCAATGCCTAGCTCACAGCATCAGAAGAGAGTGATTGTTGAGCAATAATATTTCCTATTTGTTGAAATTATAGAGAACCAACATTGGCCTCATATCTTTAGTAGCTCTTACCAAATCTCTGGAGGCTCAATAAGAAAATTTTGCCTTGATTTTCCTCCTGTCCCACTATCATGCTCAGGCCCCACCAGGATTTCAGCACTTCCTCTTTGTTACGTTCCCCTTGATCATGCAACAATGAAAAATACAACTTTCCTCTAGTTTCTAAATGTTTCCTCTCCGCTCCCACTATCATGACACGAATTCTACCTTGCAAGTTGTATGAACCCCTAATAAAATGATTAGAAAAAAAAAGAAGAAAATTTTTCATACCAAGTTACAGGTGCAGACTACAATGGCAATCCAGAATCATATACTCACTGCCCAGGGTGACAGCCTGAGCAACCCACCTGAAGAATTTCCCTTTTCTCACATGACTCCTAGGCTAATTATCTACAAATAGAAATAAATCACATAAACAACTATATATAATATGTTATGTCAGGAATTCATTTGTTTCCTGTTTTTCTCTCTCCAGCATAGGCACTGTATATTTTATTATTAATCATCTGCATCATCCTCAGAGTAAACTAAGCCTCAAACAAATCTCTTGGCAGGATTTTCTTTACTCTTCATAGATCATAAAAAGGTTTATTTCAGGGCACTGAACACGGAACAAATAGGAAATAACAATAATAGATTGTTTCACTGAATTTTCATGAAGTTCTCTTTTAGCAGACTCTGGCCTTCTTTTTTTTTCCAAGCTTGATATCATAATAGCAAAATATGACAGGAAAAGTCATGTATAGGCACTTATAAAGGAAGAAACATAAATGACCAATACGAGTAATATGAAAATATTACTCTTCAGCTAAGAGACTGGAAGTAGTCCAGTTAAAGACATTATGGTACATACACACAATGGGATATAATGCATCCCTAAAAAATAGTGATGAAAGCATGAAACGCCACATGACATGGAAGGCCCTGAATACCATTATGCTGAGTGAATTAAGTCAACCACAAGAGGACAAGTATTATATAAGTCCACTCCTATAAGAAGAAACACCAATTAAACAAATCTTAGGAGCCAATACTTGAACAAGAGTTGAGAAGGCTACCTCCCAGCCATGAATCATACACTGCTTGCTTTTTGTGCACGTCACAAGAGTCAACTTGAAGGAGAAGACCTCCCATTTCCTGAAGTCACGCCTTCAAGAGGGGGGAAATGGAAGATGACCATCCACTTGAGGCTATGCAGCACTGAGACAGGCTGGGGCAAATGGGTGGGCCCCCACAGGAATGGAAGGAAATCTCGCTAAGACCAGGGGAGGGCACCATCGCTGATAGTTCTGTTGGTAAGTATTATGAGTCACCCGGGAGAAGTAACCTTACGTGGGGAAGGGGTGCGAAACAATGATTGTAGGGAATCTAAAAGGACAATGGGCCAGATTTATGTTCCTGGGTAGACACTAGGAACATGTTTCTACCCAACCTTCGGTGAACCACACCATAGATTAAGCACCATGATGATTGGAGAAGCTGACATTGCAGGCAGCGTGTCATAACACAGAGGCTATCCCAGAGGGACCCGGCTTAATGAACTGAGCCCTGCTTTGAAGTTGCCTGCACCATTACACTGAGGCCTGGGGTACTTGGATGGGAGAGGAAGCAAAGAGTGCCCAACCCAGGACTGTGAAAGTGGTAGTCATTGGACCTTGTGGAGAAACCCCTGGCCTGGGGGGTGTCCAGTGGAAAAGAACCCAGAATCACTATATATTTAGTACCTTGATGCCCATCTTGCATGACAGGTTTTGATCTGCTGGACAGGGATCTGCACTTGGAAGAATTGATCTAGAAAGGACATCTCCCACCCATCCCATCCCCTCTCACACATACCCTTGTACCAATCCCCATACTTACACAGAGCATAATTGAATGGGAGATTGAACTGTGTAGGGAAAACTCATGGGGTGTGGCTCAAGGTGGAGATGTACATGCATAGAGTCCTCATACTGACAATTGTCCACAGAGCTGTGTCACTGGGAAAATTGATGCTGTTATCAGTGTAATTGACTTCTATCCCAGGGATGATTTTTTTGTTTCTATGAGTTTTTGTTTTTCTCCCTTTAGCTTGTTTGTTTGTTTGTTTCCCTGTTTGGTTGCTGGCTGGTCTGTTGCTGTTATTGGCGTAGTTGGTCTTACGGGTTTTGGATTTTGTCATATGATGGCCTCCAAAGTAAACCTGATTCATGCATATCCCATGGACATGCACCCAGATTCTGGACTCCTGCTTATCTCTATCCCCAATCCAATCAGAGTAGTTCGTTCTGATAACTTGAGCCTCCTCAATCCTCACCGGTATGAAATGATCACTGGAGATAAGCTGATCTGGCTCATAGTGGTGCCATGTGTCACAGAATGAAACACTGCTTGACCTTGCACCTCACAACCATTGCTATGCTTGAGCTCATTGTGGAAGCCATTGTGTCAGTCCATCATCAGTGGTCTTCCTCTTGTATCGCTGACCCTCTACTTTACCAAGCATGATGCCCCGTTCCAGGACTTGTCTATCCTGATAACATGTCTAAAGTACACGAGGTTTCTGGTGATTATTTCTGCCCCATCTCCTCCTATCCCCATCCCAGGAATGGGTTGGTTTGTGTATTCCAATTTCCTTAAATTAGTATATATTACTTTAAGAAGGAAAAGAACGGTTTCCTATTGCTACTGTAACAGAAATACCACAAGTGAGTGTCTTTAAGAAATGGAATTTATTTTCCATAGTTTGGAGCCGAAAATTCAAAAATCAAGGTCTTATTTCCTTCCTTGTAGGTGGTTCTGGGCATTCCCTAGTTTCTTGACTTGCAGATGAACCTCGCATGGTATCTATTGTCCATCATGTGCACACCTCTGTGTGTCATCTGCTCTTTTTATAACTCTGAAGTGATTAGATTTATCACCCACCCACCCTACTGAGTTATGATCTAATTAATATAACCAAGAAAATCCTATTTCAAAATAAGATTGCGTGCACAGATATGGGGGTTAGGGTTCCAACACATATTTTAAAGGAACATATTTTCATTCATAGCAGCTGGAAAATATAAAATTGCACTTTATTAACTATGGCTCATTGGCTTACGTACCTGTGATGTCCACTAATCCAGAAGCCCAGTGACCTAAATCAAAAAACACAGACTCATCCCCATTCTCTGAATCTCATCCATTCAATCTCAATCTACTGAGATCATTACATTCTTAATCAATATCTTAGTAAGTACTCATCATGGGCTAGGTACTCAAAATGCATGATCAGGAAGGAAAAGAGAAACAAAGCAAGAAGAAAAGGAGGGAGATGGGAAGGACAGATTCCCTGACATACTGTAAGAGGGATGGACCTTAATGGAATGGTCAACTTTGGCCAAATACAAGGTCAGCCTACTTTAGTTAGGTGACTCATAGTTTGGGTCAATCAACTTTCTCCAAGGGCATCTGTACTGAAATCGGGCACGATTGGAAGATCTCCTCGCTCTGTAAATTGGAAAGCACTGTGGGAGGGACAGAAGAACTTGGAGTAACTTCGTGTTTGCCCTGACAGAAAGTCTCCGGTCTTGCAGTTGAAACCTCAGCATAAAGGAAAGTAGACCAGGTTTGGGATTTTGGCAAAAAGTAATAACACAGGCTGTGGGCTTTTAACACGATTAAACGCCAGGTGGGCAGAGGCCACAGCCATGGAAAGCACCATTTTGCTTGAAAAGTACAAAGCACTTTCATTTCCTGCTTTATTCTTCAATAACCTTGCAATTAAAGGTGACATATTCAAGCTTCAAAGGAATAGCAAAAAGCTCTATTTCCGAATATTAAACAACTTTCCATGAAATCTCTTGACCCTGCATTTTACCTCTGTTCAGTGGAGATAGCTTCAAGAGCCTCGTCATTCAAACTTGCCCCCTAACAACCTGGCCTTTTTCTTCTGAACTTTCAAGGCCTTGTTTC
>NW_022103910.1:1251423-1253879 GCF_000313985.2 Echinops telfairi | reverse complement strand
TGTTAGACCTCATTCTGGGAGATCGCTAAGTTTTAACTGGCAAACCCCTGAAAACTATGGCCCAGCAACATCTATCACTATGTGTGTTCATTTGTTTCAACCAAGCCTATTTGAGCGCTAAGTCCACTTCCTATACACTACACCTACTCCTGATTTATCAATAAGCTCCTTCACATCGGATGCATGTCAGGCAGTAACAAACACCATGGTGTGAGGCGAGAGTAACACTGCCCATGATATTAAGATTATGTGCTACTTGGCAGGGTCAGAAATCTCAGTGGTTTGGAAGTTATGATGTAACTTGGCAGTTATAAGAGTTAGAAACAACTTGATAGTGAATTTGAGTAATGGTGTAGTCAACCTCTGTTCTGTGCTCATACTCCATTTTTTTCATAACACCAATTTACACAAAATGACCGTCTTTGGGACTTAACCATGTTGCTAAGTGAACAGTAAGTGTACTATAATTTGCCCTATGGTTTTTGTTTTTGCTTTTTAATTCCTTTTTGGCAGAGAGAGAAGCCCAAGTCAACCCTACTCCTTGCTCCTATGGATAAACTTAAACAGGTCCATCAAAACTACACTTTAGACTAGATCAGAAGAGAACCTTTGTTTAGGCTACTTTTATCACTTATATGTCAAAATTACTTTGGGGTTAGTTTCCTACTTCAGGAAGTAAAACATTCTCTACTCATTTTTAACTCTCCAGAGGCCTCCACTGAGAGTTAAAAAATAATCCCCAGGGGTTTGATCCATAGAATGGATAAATTATTTTACTCCTACGACCATCTGCTAGTTCAACAAAATATGCACTTAAATAACTTGATTTCTATGTGGCCAGTGAAAATCTTGTAATGATCAGCTAAAACTTCTGGTGCCAACCTGAGGCGGAACTATTCATTGAAGTCTGCATCTAAGGGTCAAGACACCACATTAAACTAGTGCTTCCTTGATCACACATCAGGGGCCCCTGGGTGAGACCAACAATTAGCTCGCTTGGCTATTGATCAAAAGGTTAGAAGTTCAAGTAAACTCAGGAAAAAGGACTGGAAAATGGCTTCTAAAAATTAACCATCCTTCAGAGCAAATTTCTACTCTGATGCCTTTGGGTCACCGTAACTCAATATTGATTCAACCACAGCTGATTGGGTTTCCGTACCATGCCAACTCATTCATTCCATTCCTTACCAGACCCTGGTTTCCTCACTAATGTGTTTTTCTTCAGCTTACTTTTCTTCAGAGCTTCCCTCTCATCGGGATGACGTCTCTAAAACAGCCTTAGTTGAGGAGGGGAGTGTTAGTATAAAGGCACTCATTCCCATACACAGAGAGTTTGTACACAGTAGACAATGGTCCTTTCAGACTAGGTCTGTCTTCTGAGTCCCGGAGAAATGTCTTCGGCTTTAATCAGAGACCACAATTTGTTTTCCTTTTCATAATTAGGAAACTGCTCAAACCAATCTAGAAAGCCTACCTCGTTCTTGACACGGGCTATGTGTCTCGCAGATGAACAAAAATCATTTCTGTTTGTAGTTTGTCATAGACGTTATACATCCACTTAGCAACCAGATACTTCGCATGTGGTGCCCCCAGAATAACTAAACACCAATTATGATAACAGACAGTATAACAAGATGGATGAGGGGGAAAGTGTATTTAAGACAGTCCTGCTTCAGTTTGTCCATTGGGTCAGTGTTTTAAAGTCTTGATAAGCTATCAGTCTGAGACCAATTTTAAAAAGAAATTAGTATGTATAGCCAACAGTCAGCTGAAAATAGTTCAGAAAATTCAGTCCATCTTCCTATGTGAAATCCAAGCAAGCTTCCAAAAAGCAAAGTCTTGTTTCTTTGATAAACAACTATATTGCACACATTTTATTGTGTGGTTTTTTTGGCCTTACTATAATTTTAAATTTTCAAGCCAAAAATGTCCCCGAATGTCTTCTTAAAACCAAACAAAAATTTAGCTTAACTATTAAATAACCCTTTCCTGCAGCACTCTGCTCTTTTAGGGTTCATCCATGTGTAATCAAGTTGACAACCACAATTTAAATGCTTACCCAGGGAATTTCGGGGCCTGTGGGTCTATGTTAATGGAGAACAACTTGGGAAAGGAACATGCTCACACAACACAAAAAATGTGTCCATGTTACCGATCATTTTACATGTAGAAATTACTGAATTGGTATATGTGCTACGTTGTAAATTCTCAATAGCAACAACAAAAATAAAATAAAAATTTTGGAGTCTATCTTTTCTCATTAGAAAGTATGCCCCATGAGAACAGGAACTTTGTTTTTCTGTATTCTCAGTGTGTGGAGCTGGAGCTGGCATGTGGGAAGTGCTTAATAAATCTTTGTTGAAGAAATAAATGAATGAAAAAAAAAAAGAAAGAAATGAATGTTAACCAAGTAGACAAATAGATGATGTTCTCTCCTCTTGCTGCAGAAAGGAGAC
>NW_022103910.1:1245284-1251323 GCF_000313985.2 Echinops telfairi | reverse complement strand
TGGTGCCCCCAGAATAACTAAACACCAATTATGATAACAGACAGTATAACAAGATGGATGAGGGGGAAAGTGTATTTAAGACAGTCCTGCTTCAGTTTGTCCATTGGATCAGTGTTTTAAAGTCTTGATAAGCTATCAGTCTGAGACCAATTTTAAAAAGAAATTAGTATATATAGCCAACAGTCAGCTGAAAATAGTTCAGAAAATTCAGTCCATCCTCCTATGTGAAATCCAAGCAAGCTTCCAAAAAGCAAAGTCATGTTTCTTTGATAAACAACTATATTGCACACATTTTATTGTGTGGTTTTTTGGCGCTACTATAATTTTAAATTTTCAAGCCAAAAATGTCCCCGAATGTCTTCTTAAAACCAAACAAAAATTTAGCTTAACTATTAAATAACCTTTTCCTGCAGCACTCTGCTCTTTTAAGATTCATCCATGTGGAATCAAGTTCACAACCACAATTTAAATGCTTACACAGGGAATTTTGGGGCCTGTGGGTCTATGTTTATGGAGAACAACTTGGGCAAGGAACATGGTCACACAACACAAAAAATTTGTCCATGTCACCGATCATTTTACATGTAGAAATTACCGAATTGGTATATGTGCTACGTTGTAAATTCTCAATAGCAACAACAAAAATAAAATAAAATTTTTGGAGTCTATCTTTTCTCATTAGAAAGTATGCCCCATGAAAACAGGAACTTTGTTTTTCTGTATTCTCAGTGTGTGGAGCTGGAGCTGGCATGTGGGAAGTGCTAAATAAATCTTTGTTGAAGAGATAAATGAATGTTAACCAAGTAGACAAATAGATGATGTTCTCTCCTCTTGCTGCAGAAAGGAGACTGCTGATTTCTGTACCTTTCTATCAGATATAGACGTATAACTTAAAATATCAAGAACCCAAGAGACTTTATAGGACTCTGACATCTTCCTTGGGGAAGTCTGGGAGATTATGGGAGAGATGATGAGAAAGATCAGTGTGCTGGTACCAACCCTGCAAGGTGAACCAGCCTCAAAACCGACTGCCATTGAATTGATTCTAACTCAAAAACTTAAGAAGAGTCACATTTAGTAACAGAGTTAGTTACGACTCAGTGACATGATATGGCAGACTAGAACTGTCCTTGTATGTTCCTGAGGCTGTAAATCCTTCTGGGAACCAATAGTTGTGTCTTTGTCCCTCAGAGTGGCTGAGGGGTTTGCACTGCCGACATTGCAGTGCTTCCCTGACAGTACCACCAGGGTGAACAAAAAACCCCCAAACAACCCAAACTAATTGTCATCAGGTCAATTCTTTGTTATGGGAGTAGAAACATTGTTATGGGAGTAGAAAGCCTCCTTTTTCTCCCAAGGAGTGGGCTGGTGGTTTCTAAGTACCCACCTTGCTGTTAACAACCCAACTCATCATCCGTTGCACCACCAGGGCCCCTTGCCAGGGTGAATTGTAGGTATAAAGCACTGTTCAAGAGTAAAGACCCAGAAGACGGTCAAGGAGCTCATATTTGATTTTAAACAAGAAGGAGTATGGCTTCCTGACGTCACAATGTGGGCTGCACTAGATCAAGAAAAAAGAAGTGGATGAGTTGATTCCCGCGCATTGTGACATCATGCGTGTCAGAGTAGAAGTACACTCCATAGGGATATCATGGCGGGGACCTTTCCAAGGCTCCTTTGGGTGGCTTTCGTCTTCTAGGTTTTCCATTAGTAACTCAGTGTGGCAGGGATACAAACACACAGCAAAGCAGAGCACCAGGCAAAGGGAAGCACTGGTCTGACATCATAAATGATGCAGGGCATTAGAGGAAAGAGGCAACATTTGACTGCAAATGGTGATGAAGAAACATCTGCCACTGGAGGCAAAGAGCAATACAGGATGAAAGAACAGTCCTTTATTAGAGGAGCTGTCAGGCTGTCTTCTATTTGCCAGCACATGAACCCCTTCCATGCCACGGGGAAGTTCAAAGCCCACCCATGATAGAATCCTATTCCCAAGAGGACTCTATCCACAGGTCATATTGTTAGGTTTCCGGGGTGGTTCCTGCTTCTCCACACTGAAAAAATTCACATGACAGAAGCACTTTCACAAATCCAAGAAACGTTTGTGAGAGAAAGGGAAGCTCCAGGTATTACATTCTCAGACAGTACATGCCATCTCTAGAAAGCAGGGCCCCAAGGCGGGGCCACAGAAAAGTTCCCGACTGAAAATAGCCACTCCAGCCACTTAAGTGGGGCGCAGAAAAACACGTGGAAGGAGTACCGGAAAGGAACAGGACCAGGAATCCAGAGTGCAGAACCAAGAGCAGGAAATCCCAAGGGAGTGAGTAAGTGGGGTGCAAGCAGGCACATAGGCGTGCACACGCCTGCCCTCAGAAGGAATCTTACCCTCTGCTTGCACTGCTCAGGGGAACGAGAGAGAGTGAAAAGAATGTGCTGGCCTGCGCTTATCCCCTCCCAACTCCACTGGCTGGGGAGGTGTGGTTGAGGGTATTGGCCGACCTTATTGACTGAGTTTAGGGGTACCTGTGTGATGTCCTGTAGCTGGTGCCTAGTCTGTGAGCCCAAGTGGACTTCTCACCTGGGTCTAGGTGACTTGGCGTTGAGCATATTCAGTTGGGAATTTCCCATAGTTGTCTAATTAGTGATTTCTTCCCAACCCCTTTAATGTATAGTGTAGGCATTCAATGGAGACAACCCCCCTTATCCCTACTCTAGTGACCTGTCAATGTCACAATGTGGCACACCATGTTGATGCAGACATGAAATCCTGCCCTTCAAAACTGTCCCTCATAAAGAATTCCTGAGTGTCTAAGGCTCTATGGAACTTTGGGGTGGGGGGTGTCACATGTTAGGGGAAGCATGTCCCATTGCATACTACACAGAAAAGAATTTTGAATCTGTTTTTTAAAGATCTTTCCATCTTCCCTCTACTGGGAAACCCTCCTATTATGTGTTAGGCTGGGTTCTCTAGAGAAGCAAACCAGTGATGTTTGTATGTATGTGTCTGGAGAAAGAGGTTTATATCAAGAAATGGCTCACACTGTTGTGGAAGTGAGTAAGTCTGGTTTGATTCAGTCCATAGAATAGATGTAAGCTTTACGATTCTCCTACTTCTGCGGCTGCATGCTCCGGTGAACAGGAAGCAGAAAAATGAAATGGCAAGACCGCAGGCTGGCAGATGCCAAAATGAATAAATCCAAGATGGACAGAATGAATCCAAGGTTGGCCGTCTGCTGATCACACCTGGAGGTCGATGAACCAGATGCAGGATCCAAATCCAACAGTTACAGGTAAGCTGGTTTCTGAACACCATCAGTCTATGAGGAGGTACCCCCCCCCCAAAAAAAAATGGAATTATGCTGAGTAGAGCAGAGCTCTCAAAGTACACCTGTTCCCCACTATTTGTGCCTTGCGCAACTTTCTCTGAGTTAGTGCACCCAATGTTGTCACCTGGGAAAGTTCTCTCTGTTCACAGTGAGTTTTTTTGTGAAAGCAGTTTTGCTCGAACCTCATTTTGCGTGACAGCAGATTTAAGAGAACAGCGTGCAGCTGTGAAATGTTGTTTCCTGCTGAGGAAAACTGCCACAGAAACTGTTGTGATGATGTTGAACACAGCTTACAAGGACAGTGCTATGGGAAAAACTCAAGTGTTGAAGTGGTTTTCTCATTTCAAAAAAGGTGAAATGTTGATTGATGACAAACCTCATACTGGATGTCTGTCAGCTTCCTGAACAATGAAAATGTTGACTCAGAGTACATTTGGAGTTCATTCCACCAGGTCAGATTGTTAATCGAGATTTCTATTAGAGGTTCTGAAAAGATTTTGTAACAGTGTGTGACAAAAATGTGTGCCATTTTGTGGCAGACGGGGGATAGTTTTTGCCACCATGACAATGCACCTGCTCACTCAGCCACCCTAGTGAACCCGTTGGGGGGTGGGGAACCCCAGCATGCCTCTCTTGACCCCTGCACCTGACTAACCTGACCTCACTCCGTTTAACTTCTTTTTATTTCTGCAAATGAAGAGGAACATGAAAGTACAGTGATTTGATGATGTAGAAGAGGTGAAGAAAAAAACTAGGGAGGTGCCATCAGCCCTCCAAACCGAGTTGGAAAAATGTTTCCAAGAATGGAACCACAGATTTGACAAACGTATTAAATGTAATGGAGAGCACTTGAAGGTGATAAGGTTGTTTTGTAAAAAGAATGTAAACACATAGCTTTGAAAAAAGATTTCATTGGGGGGGGGGGTACCCTCTCAGATACTAAGTGTAAGCCACACCTCAAAGGCTATCTTCTTTCATTGTATCAAGACTGTGATCAGATTAACTGCTTGGCTGCTTCACAGAAGATCCCATCATGGAGTTGGCCACATCATGTAAGATCATATCATGGGAGAACCATGACCCCTCAAGGTTGACATAAAGCCAGACTGCTGCCAGCTGCCTCTCCTCCTGCCTTCTCTTCACTCCTCTCTCTTCTCTTCCCTGGACTCTGGGGCAGAACGTAGGTCCCCTTATCTCCTTTTGTGGAGCAGGAATGCTTATTTATGGCTGACTCCTGCCCCAGATTCCCACCTTTTATTCTTCAGATCTCTTCTCAAACAAAGGACACTACGAATGAGAGCTATCTTGAAAGCACATTATTCCCTAAAAGCTCCTTCCTGCCTGATGCTGACACTGGATGTCTGTGGACTACACCTGGAGAACTACTGTTGAAAATCAACCTTATTGGCCATTTTCGTACAGGTACATCTTCAAACGTCAGTACAGACCCGATATTTTCCCATCCCTTCCGGAAATGGCGAATCCCTGATGTCTGGGACAAGCAAGAAAGCCAAATGGCCCATCAATCAATTCAATTCACTCGCTAGTCTTTATTGGTAATTATGTACTTCGAGGTGACTTCCGTTCTTATTTAGCCATCAGCAGTCGTAGACAAATTACTCAATAGAGAAATGCTTTCTGACCCAGGGGAAATGATACTCTCTGTTGCTCCTAAGATCTGTTGGCCTTGACCCTGCCTCTAGTTCTGATCAACTGATGTGAAGGTGGGATGGGGCCGGAGATCTGGACTGAGAATCCTTGTGAAACAAGTGAGCAGAGGCACACCAAGTTGGATATGACATTAGTAAGTCCACCAATAACTCAAACTATGAAACTACCAGTCTTGAAGGGAACCTCCTTCTTTATCCTTTCCTCTAAGACAAATCTAGAAATAGATGCAGCTCAATCCTTATGAGTTTCTGAGATTGAAACTATGGGAGTACAAAGCCTCGTTTTGCTCCCGCAGAGAGGCTGGTGGTTTCACACTGCTGACCTTGTAGTTAGCAGCCCAAGGTATAGCCACTAAGCCACCAGGCCTCCCACTGTGCCAGGGAAGGGGGACATATAGGCCTGTAAAGCAGAGGGTATGAAAGCTCTACCACTGTTGAGGGGGAGTGAGAAAGAGGAGTCGGCCCTCAGTCCCGGGAATTTCAGGACAGGCTGGTGTCTCTTCCCAGCCTGTCTGTATCGCCTGCAGTCTCCGAGACGGCAAAGAGCAGAGGAGAAGCTGTTCTGACCCTACCTGGGACCCACGCTGCTGCCTGACCAGCAAGGCTCAGTTAGGACCAACAAGTGAGCCTTCTGTGGGGTCCAAGTTTGGTACAAGAGGACCAGAAATCAAAAGGACATTTCTTTAGGTGTGGCCTACTCTTATTCAAGCAGACTCTGTAAGAAGGTTCTCCTCTGCTGACCAGCGTGGATGCTGTATTTGTCTCATCAACCTCTGGTTCTTTGGACTTGGGACAACAAACCACCATATTGGTTGCTGGCTCTGAGAGTTACCAGTGGAATGCCATATGACCTGCTGACATTATGTTCACCACTCCTGCATCTCTGTGGCCTTGCTGCTTCTGGGTTCACCTCCCTGCTTCCTGGTTTGCCAGAACCTATTGCTATGTGGATCAGGAAAAGCCTCCAGATTAGCATCTCATCCATGGATTTGAACCAGCATGAATTGACCTGGTTCTACAATTGTGTGAGCCAATTTCTT
>NW_022103910.1:1238602-1243856 GCF_000313985.2 Echinops telfairi | reverse complement strand
TCTGGGCTCTGCTTTATCCCAGCGGTGGCCACGGCTGGCCCACCCACACAGCCTGCAGGGACGGCGGCTTGGAAGTGCTCTACCAGAGCTGTGGTAAGACCTCTAACTCATCCATTTGTGTTTATGGGGAAACTAAGGCTCCACAGATGGCCTGCTGAAAAGCTTAGCAGCTGGAGGGTGGGACGGGTTCGTGAGTATTTTCTCCCCTGCAACAGGACTGCACAGGCCACTGGGAGCCTTGGGAGGAAGGGTGGGAAGTGGGAGAGAATGTGGCAAGGGAGTCATCAAAACTGAGAAAAAGAAATGAAGAATCCAAATAGAACAATTCACTAACATCATTGAGTCCAGCCACTCAGCCATTGCCATCAAAGAGATCCCAGCTCAGAGTGACCTTGTCTGGGCTTTCCAAGACGGAATCTTCCCAGGAGCAGAGAAAGGTACCTTTCTCCTGAGTAGAGGCTGGTGAGTTTCAACTGCAGATCCTGAGCTTAGTAGCCCAACGTTTACCCCACAGCTCCACCAGGGCTCTTTTACTGGAATCTCCCCAGTGACTGGAGAGATGATCTATTCATGACCTTTCCCAGGTTCAAAGTAAAGACAGGATGTCTCTCAAAGGTCAAAATAGAAACCCACATGGGACACCTGGGCTACTTCCTTTCACTTCCTTTTGTTGTAAGTTGTGTGTCAAGATCATTTGTGCCACAAGAGATGATCCCTGTCGCTTCTGTCTGCAGACACCTCTAGAGCCTTAATGCAGCAATCGTTGTTTTGAGGGACTGTGATGTTGACCCTCGCTCCTGGGAACCAGGCACAGGTTGCTTGATCAGAACACAGGGCTCCTTGGTCCTGTACCATCTCTGTGATGCATAGTTTTATGCCCCATTGTCCGATTTTCAAAAATAGATCACCAAACCGTTCTTTCTATTCCACCTTCCTCTGTGCTATTACCTGTTCAACATCACAGCAATTCACAAGCCTCCGTTGACAGAGGGCATTGAGCATGAAGTACATTAGCTGGGAATTGAACCTAGCTCGACTGTATGGGAGGAGACAATTCTGTCATTAAACTGCAATAGGCTCACTTGTTAATTCAGCAACCATTGCTTGCATGGCTATCAGTGCAAGGAGGAGCCCTGGTGACAGTGACTGAGCACTTGCTGCTAACTGGAAGGCCAACAGTTACAAAAATGGTATGAGAGCAGGGTCTGACCTCCTTTCATTTTACTGGCTGGGAAGGACAATCAAGATTAACAGCTCAAGATTGATTCTTAAGATGTGGAGGTCAGACCTGCCTCTACCCTCAAATTTTTTCACCAGTCCTGACAGCGACTGTTTCTCCCACAGTATTTTCTATTTTTCTACTGGACTCAATAATGTGTTTCAACGGACACACATAACGCACAGACAATACACAATCATAATTATTGGATTTATTAAGGAAGTAACAGATTACAATTGAGGATTAGAAATGACTCAGGATACAGTTCTTTGGTTAGGACTGTATTTTCTCAGTTGTGTGCACAGGCATGCTTCTCTCTGGACCTCATGGACCTCTGCCCTACTTGAGTGAGTGTGACAAAGTTGGGTTTTTTTAAGTCTGCCAATAGCACCTGGAGGCCCCCACGCCAGCAGCAAATCTCCTGCCCCAAGGTACCTAGCTCTCAGTCCATGGGCAGGAAAGCTCACTCTGCTGTTTCCTGCTGCTTTCCTGGTTCCACTATCTCTGCGGCTGCCACTTCTCTTCTGCTATTTCTCACTGTCTCTAGTGCTCTCGCTGTCTCTTGGATCCATAAGGTTCCCAGTGCAGGAGGCCTAGGTCCAAGGGCAAGCTCTGCTCCCAACTCTTCTTCTTTGGGCAAGTGAGGCCCCCCTCCCCCTGCTTTCTATCTTTTGGTGGCTCATTTTAAGCATAGCAGGACTATGAAACTGAACAATCTTACTATAAACCTTATATGCATGATTCCACCCCTCACAACTATCCCATGCACCTTACTTGCATTATTAGAACGCTGTCTAATCCCCTTGGTGATTTTCCAGAGACCTACCCAGTCATTTGGTGGGCATTACAAAGACGATGATTAGAAGAGCCGTATTAAGTAATTCACTGCATGGCAATAGTTCAAGCCTTTCTCGATGGGAGAAAGATGTGAGTCTGTTTGTATGATGATGTACAGCCTTGGAAACCCTGTGGAGGTCCTACTCTGTCCTATGGGGTTGCTATGAGTTGGCATTGACCCCATGGCATTTTTCTTTAAATCAGTACTGCATTTTTCTCAAGTACTAAAGAAACAAATCTGAATGTGCCAATGGGGCTAACAAATATGCAATAGGTGAATTTCAATCCAAAGAACAAGCTGTAGTTAACTTCAGTAAGCGTGTGGGCTGCCCGAATGGGGAGAAGCTAAGGTAGTCTTGGGAGGAGGAGAAAGACCCCACCTTAAATGAGGAATAGAGGGCTGCCACTGAGAGGCAGCATACAGTGCAGGCTGGGACTTTGGGGGCAGACATGGAACATGACACTTTTTAGATGCATGGAAGAGGAGGGTAGGCAGGAGGTACAATTTAAGCAGCCAGGCTGGCCTCTCTCTAGGCTGGGGAGTGTATGAAGATGTCCCACTTGAGCAGAGAGTTGATCTCTCCAACTACTGACCAGGGAGCCTACCACAAAGAGGCCATTGTGTGACTTTCATCGACTGCTTTAAAAAGAGCTACTGAAGCTCACAAACACACACACACGCAAAGATAAAAGATTAAGTATGAGAAAATAAATGGCTGGATGCTGAAGGTACTGATTCCATCACTCTGCCCCTTTTGTGGGAGCAGAGCTCTGGACCGAATCAAGCCATGGAACCCAGGTGTGTGATGAAAAGATAGCCAAGAGATGACAGAACAGGTCAGGATGTCTGATTCATCCTCACAGAAAGGTGGCATCTCCCAGACTCACCCTTCAGCCAGCAGCCCAGCCTGACAAAGCCTTTCAAGCCAGTTCCAAAGCATTGAGGGATGAGCATGTCAGGAGAATCAGGTATTATCAGCCAGGCACTGGGAATAAAGGAATGAGAATAATGAATGTCCCATCCAGAGTAGTGGGAGTGTCAGCCCGAGGTGAGCAAAATGCAGCACGGTGCTGGGGAGAGGGCCATGTTTTCAAGTTTGAGTTCAGACTGGACTGATGCATCACATTGTCACAGTTTATATGAGTGAAGTCCATCCATTCCTATGAACTCAGGGACCCTTACACACAACCCCATGTAGTAGGTTTTGTGTTGATCTCCATTTTCCTTGTTTACTAAGAATCTCTTAGTAAACTCGTAATCCTGAGCCAAGAGATGAAGTAACCTCAGGGTCGTGACTCCATCCCAGTGCCTTTAATTCTTGGAAATTCTAATTTGGATAAATCTGTGTCATTGGATCCCAAAACTATAGGATGGTGACAGGGGCAGCTCCAAACAGCCATCCTCAGGTGGAAAGCTCCCAGAATTCTATGGAGCAACAAGACCAGGAAAATGTAGATGCAAAAGAGATAGATGTGACTCCTCATTGAAAGATTGTTTTGTCCTTTTGCCTTACCAAGTTCTCTTTGCTGCCCTACCAACTTCCTCCCACATGCTCACATTCTAAAGTACCCATCAGGCTTTGCAGTAGCCAGAGGAGCACCCACATCCTCTTTTCTATACCCGTGGGTAACAAGTTCCCCTTTTGTGAAAGCTGCTTGGGTTTGCAAGCTCCCTTGCTGTGGGTGCTGTGGGTGAGGCACTGGGCTGCTAACCACAAGATCAGTGGGGGTGTTGGGGGCTAAGATGAGGCCATCTGCACCTGTAAAGAATTACTGTCTCAGACGGACAATGGATCAGTTCCTCTCTGATCCAAGGGGTCCTATCACTTGGAATCGATTTGATAGCAGTAAGTTTTCCTGGCTTTCTCTTATCAGTAACAAAAGCATTGGATTTCATCTTGATGAGTTGACACATGTATTTCATAGAAGTGTCTTCCATGAGGTAGTGGGGTGAAGCAGGGTGTGGAAAGGCCCCCTATTTGGATATCATAGCTCATCAGCGATCTCTTCAGAGTTTCTGGGGCTAGGGGGTCATTGAGGGGCTTGCATGCTTTCATTGTGAAACTTCCAATTACACACCTGCTTTCGCCTCCCATGGAGGCCATTGACCTGAGCAGGTTTTTCAGATACTTCATTTGACCTCCAAAATGTCCCTTAATTATAAAGTCTAAATAATATATCAGGGGTGATCAAGCAGGACAATTAATCCGGCTTTAAGAATGCAAAATACTGCAAGCAATGTCCCCCAAATCCATGACAGCTGCAAATGATTTAGGTATATGGCAGATGGAACAAGTGCTGGTAATAATGTGCTCTTAAAAAAGAGGGAAGCATGACTTTCTTCAGAACCTAGTAAGTCTGTAGTATATGGAACACAAAAGAAACAACAAACACAAAAAATCACAGACAGTCATGTTGTTATTTAACAATACTTTCACAGAAAGCAGTTTCTCATTGAGTCCCGCACCCCCACCGCCGCGCAGATTCACAGGGATATAAAGTAATATACTGTACACTAAATGAATAGAGACCAATAGCATGAGAGACAAAGAATCCCTTTCAAGAGATTAAGCAGGGTGGAGTCCCTGGGTGGTGTCAGCATTAAACAGTCAGCTAATGAAAAGATGGAAGGCCTCAATCCACCAAGGTGCACTTCAGAAGGAAGATCTGGAGATGTAGCTCACAGCCCTGAAAATTCATTAGCGCATAGTTCTGCTCTGTGCACGTGGGGTCACCAGGAGTCAGAATCGACTCCCCAGCATCTATGTTTTCGGTTTGGGACCAGGTGGGGACTTTTCTGCACAAACAAAGCTTAAAGACAGGAAGCTGATTAAGAAATCCTAGAAGGTCAACTCTGAAGGGTAGATTATAAAAATGGGACATGAAGATGATCTGGGGCTGGAGGATCGAAGGGCAGCAGGTAAGGAGGGAGGAAACAACCACTTAGGTATGTTCTATGCTTTCAAACCAGTTTCCAGTTGGTTCTTTCCATTTTACAATGAAACCTCCAAAGTAATATGGATTCTACGCAGCCCTTTTTAAAGTAAGATGCTAAATAAGCTAGTGGATATGGACCTAAGGAGGGAAAGAAGCCAGTTTGTGGTTCAGTGCAAGACAAGACACCTTCCCAGGTGCTACTTCTTCTTTACAGTTCAGACAAATCACATTGAGCAACCTTGCTCTGATTCTGGGGGGAGT
>NW_022103910.1:1235968-1237621 GCF_000313985.2 Echinops telfairi | reverse complement strand
AATAGCAAGAGTCTGCGTCCGCTGTGTTCAGCGGCGGAAACCGCTGCCCTGGGCAAGGCTTCAGGCTCAAAGAGCAGCAGGCGGCTGAGTGAAGGAGCAGAGCCAGACAGCTTTCTTCCTCTATCTGCCAAAGAAAGAAGAGATGGAAGTGGCCGGGTGCAGCTCAGCTCTCACTGCAGGAGCCCCTGGCAACACCCTGCAGATCCAGCTCCACCAGCAAGCCCATTGCAGCAGGTCCCTCATCAGCATTGAGGACTGCATCCGAAAGCATGCTAATAACACACATAGGAGGCAGGGGTTCTGCCCCAAAGCTGGAACAGTAGTGCAGGGCTTTCATGTCAGCAGATCACACCCATTAGCTGTTTGGAAGGAGAGAGATGAAAATACCTATCCTCGTAAGGATGGATAGCCTCAGAAAACCCTTCCCGGGGTCACTATCAAGTCCACAGCAGTGAGCTTTGTGTGATGAGGCAGGGGATTTGGATTCCACTGAAAGGTAGGTCACCTACCAGGCATGGTGCACCATCCAATCAGGCCTTCATTTGTTCCTTTCCTGGGATACCTTGCAGGATCCGGTAGCTTTGTTCTGGGATTCTAAAGGGAAAAAACGGTGGGCAGCAGATGGCATACTCTAGGTCTGAACAGGGAGATAAGCCTTTGGCAGCAAGGTGGATAAAGTGCTCAGCTGCAAAACAGCAGGTTGGCAGTTTGAATCCACTAGCCACTTAATGAGCTAAAGACACCAGCAGCCTGCCACAGGGCAGGGAGGAGGAATGGGGGGTGGACAGATCGACTCTGTCTCACAGGGTCGCTATGAATCAGAATGGACTTGACGGCAGTGGCTTTGGTTTTGGCGTGTTGGGGGCAGTGTGTTGAGAGTCTGGTAGCCCTCTCGTGTGGGCTTAAAGAAGATCGCATTGTGTGTCCATGGTTGAAATTGCAAGCCAATTGTCCCTCTAAGGCCGCTCTGCCTTCAGAACATAAGTAAATTTAACCAACTCAGTGGCTGAAAGGAATAAGAAAAGTTATTCCAGCCCAGAAATCTTGGTGCCCAGCCCTGCACAAGTTCTAGCCTGAGTCCTAAAGCGGCTGGTTCAGCCCAAGTGTTCTCAGTGAGCTCCCTTATATGAAGCTTGACGTCCATCCTCTGGCCATATGGGCACTCCTGCCAATGTCAGTAAGAAACCAGAATAGAATGACAAGATCTCCCCTTGCCTGGCAACCTAGGGGACCCTTTCCCACAGCTGAGAGCATTCCTAAGCAAACGGTGTTTCTGGGTGTTCAACTGGGCGTTCTTATACTCCATTAAAAAGTATTCCTTGAGGAAAGTCAAGGGAAATAGAGGAATGAGCTAGGAGGCAAAGGGCATCTATAGAGGTCTCGATAAAGACATGTACATATGCAAATATATTTGTATATGAGGATGGGGAAATAGATCTATGAGCATATATTTATAGGTTTAGTATTAAGGTAGCAGGTGGATGTTGGGCCTCCACTCAAGTACTCCCTCAATACAAGAATACTTTCTTCTATTAAATTGGCATTCTATGATGCTCACTTTCCTGACACAACTGCTTAAGATAAAGTGGGGGAATAAGCAAATGTGGTGATGAAAGCTGATAGTGCCCAGCTATCAAAAGATATAGCATCTGG
>NW_022103910.1:1230638-1235071 GCF_000313985.2 Echinops telfairi | reverse complement strand
GGGCCTTAAGTGGAGAGAAAATGTTTTGAGAATGATGAGGGCAATGAATGTAAAAATGTGCTTTACACAATTGATGTATGTATGGATTGTGATAAGAGTTGTATGAGCCCGTAATAAAATGATTTTAAAAATTATTCCTTGTACAACCAGTACATCAACACTTCATAAATCTAATGTATTATTTTGTAGACATGCATATTATTCATAGAATTGCCCATTGTCATTGAATCCATTCTAATTCCAGGGGACTCCATGTGTAACAGAAAATAGAACTGCTTGATACGGTTTTCCTGAAAGTAACCTTCCTGGAAACAAATTGTCAGGCCTTTCTTTCATGGCACTTCTGGGTGGGTTTGAACCTCCTACCTTTAGGTAAATAGGCAAGTGGAAGCTGTTTGAGCTGCCTTGAGAACTATTAAAAACATAGACAGTGCAACAAGTCATCTTTACTTATTCCCATTTTGCTTAAATTTGTGACAAAATATTGATATTATGGATTGGAGTCTATTACGTTATCATCTTTGGACTAATACTTATCTGTGTTCTTATTTCTTCATGGGGTTGTACTTAAATTATGAATATGCTTACACAGCACACCTATGTGAATTTGTCATGCCCTTTGTCTTGCTGTGATGCTGGAAGTTATATCGCTAGTATTTCAAGTACGAGCAAGATCACCCGGGGTGGTTCAGGGGAGCTTCTAGACTAAAACAGACTAGGAAAAAAGGACTGGCAATTTACTTCCAAAGTCTCCCTCTCTCCCTCTTTATTTTTAAAAGTTACATTGGCATATAATGCATAGACCATACAATTAAGTGGTTTAATATATTTAAAAAGAGCTGCGCAATCATCGCCACAATCATTTTAGAACATTTTTTTCATTCTTGTGCTCATTATTATTAGTTTCCGTTACCCCTGACTTGGCCTGCCATAACCTTAAGGAATTATTAATCTAGTTACTGTCTCTATGAATTGCTTATCCTGGATTTCATACAAAGAAAGTCATACAAGAAGCACCAACAGCAACAAATAATAAAATAAAACACATAAAAACCTCAATCCAAAAGAAAAGGGTATATAATAGAAACTAGAATGAACTTAAAATGGGTCAAAATGGAAAACTATGATAATATGCTAAAATTTAACCTACCTCTATCTGTAGTAATCCACTCTCCAATGCACGCTGAAGGCAGGACTATTCACATGCCTGGTCAATGATCCAAGGGAGTTCAATGGAGGCTTCATCTGCACTGTGACTTTGCAAATAGATACTGGGTTTTCACTGTCATTATAGCCTTTTGTAATCTGAGTGCTCAGAATTTAAGATCTACTATAATTTCTTCCTCTGATCTTGGATTTTATAATTTAAAATCCTTGGATCACGCAGTGGTATGTAGATTTCTCTGACCTAGTTTAGATGGTTATTTGTTTTAAAAACAAGCTTTAAGACTGTCAGATGCTAGTCTTTTATTTGGTCATCTTAAAAATCACTTCTTCAGAGGCGGGCTCATCTTAACAAGGATCAGGTTTTTATTTAAGGGGCAGGACCAAATAGATCTTGCCATATAGCATTGCCCATGGTCACTTCCAATCTTTAAAAAAAAAATTTAATAAATTATGTTATTGGGAGTGCTTCTAGCTCTTATAACAATCCATATATCAATTATATCATGCACATTTGTACATATGTTGCCATCATCATTTCCAAAACATTTTCTTTCTGCTGGAGCCCTTGATATCAGCTCCTCATTTTGCCTCTCCTTCCCCCACCCTCCCATCCTCGCGAATCCTTGATGATTTATAAATTATTTTTATACCTGCCTTGCTACTGACAAAATATCATTAGAAAGATCATGTCCCAGAGGATGATGGTTTTGTCTGCATAGGTAAGGCCTGTATTTGCAACATTTAGCTAATTCATTTTAGAATCTGGCACTTAGCTATTGTTCTACTTGTTTATTCTGTGCAATTGCTGGTGTTAATTTAACTGTTGTTTGACTTTTTACGTAGCTTTCTGTCTAGAGCCTGATCAGTCCTTCAGTTTTAGTTTATCCAGGGATAGCTGGCTTGTTCACAGCACCTTGAACCTACCCTACCTACTTAGAAGGATAAAAATATAGAAATTCTCCCTGGTCTGTCTCTGTGGGTGGAAATACTAGATCTCCAAATATCTGAAATTGAGACTCCATGTTCATTGAGTGATTGTGACATGACCCAATTTCCTTCTCTCTTTTTCAACCCTGAATCAAACCAGACATGCCTCAACAAGTGATTTCTAAAAACAGAACCATGAGAGATGAGGTCTTAAAGAGCTTAAAATGGCAACTGTCTAGCATCATTAATGCCTCTCGCCCAAGAGCCAAAGAGAGGAAACTCTTGAGGGGCCTCCTCTTGCTCGTACCCTGCCCTCTCTGCCAAAGTGATGAGCACAGCAGGTCACACGAGGAGTGGCCTTGGGTCCAGTGGCCAGTGCAGTTGTAGGAGCCTTGGTCTTTTCCATCATGCTTAACTGTGGCGGCACACCCTCAGATGGAAGACAGGGAAGGTGTCCACATGGGGTGAAATTCTCCAAGCAGCCCTTTGGCGGCACCCTTGTGGTTTGTAAGGCCAAACAGTTGATGAAGGTTTTTGACGGTTGGTCTTGTGGTTCCTTATGAAAGTCTATTTCCCCATAATTGTTTTAAAATGCACCCACTTCCGTTGAGTTGATTCTGACTCAAAGGGCCCCTCTGGGGGAGAGCAGATGGGTTGCACAGGAGTTCGAAGGCTATGTGGCTTCAAGAAGGCAGACTGTGTCAACGGCCTCCGTGGAGTGGCTGATAAGGTAGAACTGCCAACTTCTTTTGGTTAGCAGTCCAAGCCTTAACCCGCGGTGTCATCAGGACTCCTATATGCATCCTGGTGGGTGATAATTAGCTCCCAAAGTAATAAGATGGACTTGTGTTTTCAAATGACTGACATTCTGCTGGTACCTAGTGAGGGGTCAGCACTGGGGCCAGTCCTGCCCACAGGTTCAGGGTAGACCAAGGACCCTTTACAGAATTTGGAAGTATCTGAGCTAATCAGAACTGCAGGACCGTCGTGCAAGCCCCTTGTTATTCAGAAGGAAAAACTCTGAGACCAAGAGGCCATGTTTCCTACCCCCAGCCCCAGAACTAGGCAGTGGCAGAACCCAAGAGAACCTTCCCACAAACTCTACTTCCACCCTCAAGCATAAATACCATGATGTGCACTTAATTCCACTTCAGCTTAAAGGTCCCAAACAAGCTAAGATCTGGCCCTGGCCCTCACACTCACATCCTGAAAATGAAAGCATCCTCTTCCTGTGCAGTCTTCCTCTTTCCCTTCTCTTCCAAGCCCCAATAAAGCAAGAATCGTTGTGCATTTCAAAAACCAATGGGTGCTCATTTAAAGCACAGAGAAGATCAACACATGAGTAAATTTCATTTTGCAGACTTTACATGGAAATGACTTATCTTCATAGGCAATGACAAGAGGAGCTTGTTTACAATAAGAGCTATTTGCTTATGGGATAGAAGTTTCATTAAGGATCCTCACAATATTTTTCAGGAAAATAACCAGAACAGGTTATACCTGGTCAAATATGGGACAGATGACTTGGGCTAAAAGCCTACCACCTCACAGAGTAGGCTAGTGATGTGCACAAGTCAGCAGTCTGCACCTGGTTTTTCTCTGGAACCTGGAGACATCAGCTGTCATGTCAATAATGAGGTTACCCAATCCGTTGGGTCTGGGGACATAGATAAAGAGTATTCCAAGAGGGCAGTACCTGTAACAGGAGACTCTAAATTCCGTCTAGCCTAAACTGAGCTCTTTAATATCAAAGTATAATGAAGAGAGTACTCAAATACCTACCGCCATGGAGATGACTCCGATTCATAGCGACCCTGTAGCATAGAGTATAATGAACTCCTTGAGTTTCTAAAGCTGTAGATTTTGGGGGGGACAGGGGGGAGTGCAAAGAACAATTTTTTAAATAATTTACACTCTAGGGGAAAAGACTGTTATATTCTTTATTTTTTTAAAAATAATTTTATTGGGGGTTCATACAATTCTTATGACAATCCATACATACATCCATTGTGTCAAGCACATTTGTATATTTGTTGCCATCATCGTTCTCAAAACGTATTCTTTTTTCTTGAGCCCTTGATATCAGCTCCTCATTTTCCCCCTCCCTCTCTGGTCACCCCTCCCTCATGAACCTTTGATAATTTATAAATTATTATTTTGTCATATCTTACATTGTCCAACATCTCTCTTCACGCACTTTTCTGTTGTCCATCCCCCAGAAAGGAGGTTATATGTAGACCTTTGTAATCAGTTCCCCCTTTTTACCCCACTTTCCCTCTACCCTCCAGGTATCGCCACTCTCACCACTGGTCCTGAAGGGATCATCTGTCCTGGATTTC
>NW_022103910.1:1222980-1230431 GCF_000313985.2 Echinops telfairi | reverse complement strand
CCCTCATTTACAACGGTATGATTTTTTTTGTTCTCTGATGCCTCATTGCTGATCCCTTCGACACCTAGTGGTCACACAGGCTCATGTGCTTCTTCCATGTGGGCTTTGTTGCTTCTGAGCTAGATGGCTGCTTGTTTACGTTCAAGCCTTTAAGACCCCAGATGCCATATCTTTTGATAGCCGGGAACCCTCAGCTTTCTTCGCCACATTTTCTTATGCACACATTTGTCTTCAGTGATCATATCAGGAAGGTAGGCATGCACTGATATGATTTTTTGTTCTTTGATGCCTGATACCTGGTCCCTTCTACACCTCATGGTGACACAAGCTGGTGTGCTTCTTCTATGTGGGCTTTGTTGCTGCTGAGCTAGATGGATGCCTGTTTACCTGCAAGCCTTTAAGACCCCAGATGCTATATCTTTTGCTAGTTGGGCACCATCAGCTTTCTTCACCACATTTGCTTATGCACCCATTTGTCTTCAGCGATCGTGTTAGGAAGGGTGTGCCTCATGGAATGCCAATTTAATAGAACAAAGTGTTCTTGCATTAAGTAAGTCCTTGAGTGGAGGTCCAATGTCCATGTGCTGCGTTAATACTAAACCTAGAAATATATGCACATAGATCTATTTCTCCACCATCCTACATAAATATATTTACATATGTACATGCCTGTATTTAGACCTCTATAAATGCCCTTTGCCTCCTCGAGATTTTTAAGAAAGCCTTTTTATTTCTCTTGAGGAGCAACTGACTTGTGGTTTCAAACTGCTGACCTTGCAGTAATTAGCCCAATTCATAACCCCCTACACCACCAGGGCTCTGAAGAGAGGAGAAAGATTGCTTTTCTACCTCACATGTGGCTTTGGTTTTGACTAAAGAAAAAATTGGTGTATAATGAAGTGGGTATATGTTGGTTTTGTTTTGTTTTTTAATATATGAGTAGTAAATTGCCAGTGGTTTATGATCTATTTGAATCAGGGGTTGAATGGAAAGTGCAGGCAGGCTTGCTAAAAAGTATCAAGTTTCCTCAAAATTGTGTTAGAGGTCTTAGACGCAGTCACCAAAATCAGGAGCAAGGACTCCTGACGAGAGCCAAGATCTCAGCAGTGTTGTCTTTCTTGGGGAGAGGACCTTCGCATTTTCAGAAATCCACGCAAGAACACGCAAGACAAAGAGAGTCGCAGTTACCTTTTTTTCCAAAACTACACTCTTCCGTCTAAATCTTACACATTCTAGAACACGTAGGAGAGGGGTCAAAAAGTCCCGTGTCTTTGTGGAGAAATAATGAATAAAGTGGATTTCCTGTTGTCCTCTTTATTCTTATATTTTGTTTTTGAACTTGAACTGACTCCAAATTTTACAGAGACGAGCAAAGGCCCAAGCATAGCTACTTCTCAAGAAAAGAAAAGTGCTATCAAACATCAATCTTTATCTTTATTATCGATAGGCTATCGACACAGAGAGACACAAATAGATTTATGAAACAAAATAAACCGAAAGCTGAACTTGCTTCTAGGGACAATGGCAGCATTGTGGGGTAGTGGAGCACAACTGTGCTGGGACAAGTGGTTGTTCAGAAGAAAGAAGGAAACTGAATGACTGTCTCCCCTCCTATGAAAAGAAGCACTTAAAATTAGATTATATTTGCAATATTCTTTGGAGAAATTATAAGACAATATCTTCCAGCCCTTGAAATAGAGAAGGATTTGTAAACAGGACACAAAAATCACACCAAAGGATGATACAGTGTATGACATTAAATACCTTTGTTTATCAAAATACTCCATAAATAAGTGAAAATAAATTAAAAAATGCTTACAGTATGTAAAAGTGAATAAATATTTTGTCTAGCAAAATAAAAAACCTTAAAAACAATGTAAGAAAAAGATAAATACCATATATATTAGAGCATAAGCTGAGGCATCTCATTTTACCACACAATCTGTGGGGCTTTTTCAGCATAAAAATTGTGCTGAAAAACCCAGCTTATATTCGACTATATATGGTACCGAGTTTTTTAATAGGCCAAAGGTATAAACAAGCAATTTACAGAAGAAGAAATGCTGTGTGGTCAATAAACATACAGGAAGAAGCTTTATTTGGTGAGATGCAGTTTTGCTCCCATCAGATGGGCAACATTTAAGTCTGCCAGTACCATATGGTAAAGCACCAATGAAGGCAACACAGCTAGCAAGTGTGTGAACATCCTCTTGGGCGAGAAATGGGACAATATCTGGTCAAGTTGATGGTAAGCATGCCTTTGACGCAGTAATATTAGCACTTCTAGTGAAAAATCCCAGGCATTCTCTCTCTCTCTCTTTCACACACACACACACACACACACACACACACACACACACACACGATAGAGATAACCAATGTTCACAGTGATTTATTACAAGCAACTTAAACACTCTTCAAAAGAAGAGTGGATACAATTATAATCTATACACATAACGACAGACTATCATTACAGGAGCAGAGAACCTCATCTTTCTCCTGTGGAGCATATAATCTTCTACTATTTGCTTTTTGTCACTTATAATTATTTTGTGCTTTATATCTTTTTGTTTGGGTTAAATATTTCTCTTAAAACAAATTCCATGTGTTGAAGCATCATTAAAATCACAGCAATGAAAAATGTTCATTAGGATATTGGGGTGGAGTTTGGCACCAGTTTATGTTGAGGTCTATTCGATACATTTTTCCCCAGAAGATGGCAAGCATGTTTTAGTTCATTCATTTCTGTTGCTATGCAGCACAGCATTATGTGTAAACCCTAACAGCGTATCTATTCTCCTTGCGATGGATATGGTTGTTTACAATAACAGACTGCTGTAAGCATCTGTTATTGTTACCCACTTCTGTGTTAGGAGCCCACAAGGTCGGTAGTTCAAACCTGCCAGCTGCTCCTTGAGAGAAAGATGAGGCTGTTTGCTCCTGCAAAACTTTTGAGTCTTGGGAAACCTATTTGGGGTTGCTATGAGTTAGAAGTGCGTGGATGGCATTGGGTTTCGTTTTGATTTTGGTTTGTGTCAAAAGAAAAATTTCCCATTAGGATGGAAGGATGGGGAGAAGAAGGGTGAGCTCTCGCTCAGGGGGCATTGGGGTGATGTGATGGTTGTGGAGTGATTTTGGAAAAAAGGATAGCAAGAATGGTTGTACAACTGGAAGCATATAACCAATGTTAATGCATTGTTTCTACTTGCTATTGAGCCAATGCTGACTCGTCGTGGCATTTTTATTTGCTCTTGGGATTTCTTAGCTATATTGACAGAAGTAGAATTCCAGGGCTCTTCTTCTGCAGTCCCATTTGAGTGAGTTCTAACCAGCAAACTTTAGGCTGACAGTTGAGTACAACTATTTGTTGCAGTTAACTCAAACTCAAGCCTGTTATTTTCACGTCAATTCTGACTCATAGCTACCATTTTCCCCAAAGTAAGACATCCCCCGAAAATAAGACCTACTCACAGTTTTGCCTCTCGCTGAAATATAAGGCATCGCCCCCGAAAATAAGACCTCCCCCAAAATAAGGCCCCCTGAACGTACCATAACTCTGGACTCTGGACTGTACGCCGCACAGCTCACTGTTGGCTGCAGTGCAGCTGGAGAAGACAGGAAGTGCGAGGTCTCTTTTAATAAAACAATAAATGTGTACTGTATTCTTCTTCATGGAAAAATAAGACATCCCTGAAAATAAGACCTAGCGCATCTTTGGGAGCAAAAATTAATATAAGACACTGTCTTATTTTTGGGGAAACAGGGAACCTGTAGGGTGGAGTAGAACTGCCCTCCAGGGTTAGTAAGAGTGTACAATTTATGGAAGCAGATTGGTAGGTTTCAATGGCCGACCTTTCTTTGATAAGCTGAACCGGTTAACCAATGTACCACCAGGGGTTTTTCTGCGCCACCTAGCATCCCTCTGATTCAGAGTAGACTCCGTAGAAGTGGGTGTGGTTCCTGTTTTGAGAGACCTTAAATGTACATATAGAAATGGCTGAAAGAGTGTGTCATTTTGTTATGTATATTTTTCACCACAATAAGGTTTTTAACAAATACAAAAATGCTTCCCAGCACAGGACTTTTCTTTCTCTGCATGTTTGAAGTTTCAGGCCCAGCAAAGATTCTTGAGAGTTATTGTCCTTGTTTCTCATTTCTCAAGAGTAATTGTTCTCAAGTTTGTCCTACTAATGTTTCCATACATGCTAACAGCTTTAAAATGTTATGTTCTCAAAACACATGAACAGATGGCAAGAAAAGGCTGAACAATGCCCAAATGGTTATAGCAGGGGCGCTAAAGAGAAGAATGAAGTGTTGAGTCGGGCCTTCTTGAAGATTCCTGTGAAGCTGGAGATAAACGAATAAACCATGGGTGGGGTGGCCCCTGTGGGCAGTCTGCTGGAGGAGCCTGAGGGATGGAGGCTGTGCATAATCAGACATGTGCTGTTCTCATTTAATGATCTGAAGATGCTTCCCATCTTATTTTTCATGTCAGCTTCCCATCTCTCAACATCATCCTTCTTCTATTTTTTCAAAGATTTTTAAATTTTCTAATCTGAAGGAAAATTACTAGAGTATATGGATTGACTAGAAAATTATCATTTAGAAATTGTTTTCCTGGCCAAAAACAGTAACAGCAACATTGCCATTGATTCTGTTCCAACACTCAGGAATCCTACAAAGCATTTCGGAAACTGGAAATCTTTATGGGAACAAAGAGCCTCGTCTTTCTCCCATGAAGCATCTAGTGGATTTGAACTGCCAACCTTGAAATATGGGAGCCAGAAGTTCTCATCCCCCAAGTCAATTCACCATTTCTTCCTACCTCCTGTGGATCCTAGTTCTTTTCTCTTCCAGCACTGATCTGTCTTTTTAACAAAAATGCAAACCCATTGAGTTGGCCCAACTCCCAGCAACATGTAGGCCACAGTAGATCTGCCCCCATAGGGTCCTGAAGGCTGCAAATCTCTACAGGAGCAGACTGCAGTGGGAAAGGTGGGTTTAAACTACTTGTCTTTGGGTTAGCAGTGGTGTATATAGTCCTGTATTTCTCATACCCATAACTTGTATTACATAAATGATAAGATATAAACAAGAAGAATTTCTCCTGGAAATATCTCCATGCTTCTGACCTGCAGAGCTAGGATCCACAGGAGGTAGGAGGAAATGGTGAATTGGCTTGGGGGATGAGAACTTCTGGCTCCCATATTTCAGTTCAAGAGATCCTGGTGGAAAACACCCACTATGTATCCACTTTGCCTTTTTATTACACTTCATAGTAGATATTTAGGACTGGAGGTAATCTGCTTCTTATTCTCTGCTGAAGGCTGTGTTGTGTGATCTTCGTTAGACACTTACTTTTCTACTGTCTCCATGGAAGCTCTCTTGAAAATAAGAGGTGTCCTGATAGTTGAAGTCATTTAGCTCTCTGGCCCCTCTGTGCAGATGCTAATGGGAAAAACAGGGCTCTTCACACAGCAGTGAGTTCAGCAGGATTGCTTCCTGTGCACAGTGTAAATGGGTTTTCCCTATTTTGAGTCTGCTGGGGGATCCAAGGCAGCAGTGGACAATTCATTACCACTTCACACTTGGGGAGAGAGCAGTGCCTGAGGGGAAGGGAAATATGTTAAGTCAATCTCATACTAGAAAGCATTTGGGAACACATCTCAGAAATCAAGACTTGTTCAGACAAGGGAATGATGGAATGTGGCCACAGTTGCCTCAGAGGCACTAAAGTCCGCATTGGAATAGAAGGTGTGGCAGCTTTATAATCTCCCCTCAACTTGAGTGAAGGGGTGGGGTCTAGCCTGTCAATCAGGCCAGAGCCAATGAGGCCTCTGTGTGGGCATAGCCTTCTCCTGAGGATTCTGCAAACTCCTGTCTTCCTCCCTGGAGGTGGGACACATATTCTCTCTGCTTCGTCTTGTTGCTGACAAGACAAATGGAGCTCTGCTTATGGATCCAGATCCCTGGAGAGGGGGGAGCTACATGGGGACCCATGCGAGCACTGAGATGCTTCCACCACCACTGGATTCAGAAGACTTTCCACCCACTGCCCTGTGATCTTCCTGCATTCAACATCATTGCATGTGTTGCATCAGTCTGAAAAGGAATTTATAAACTGGTCTTGACATATGGGCTAATATCAGACTTATAGGCTTGATTTGGACTGGGCTTACATATAAAGGTCTTTCTTATACACATATGAGTGCCTCTTTGGACACAATGCACTTAAAGTCCAAGGAAAGGACGACAGCTAGACCAGATTCAAAATGCCCTTTTGGAGAGATGTATGTTTGAGCTAGGTTTTGACGGTAGAGAAGGCAAGGGAGGGGCAATCAAAGTTTTCCCAAGTGAAATGTAAATCTCTTAGATGACATTTAGTGGGAATTAGTCAAAACTGCATGCATTTTCTTTGCTTTTATGCTGTAGATAGCACAAAACATGTTGAGCAGAATGCAGAGAATAAATTCAACAGCCATTCATGCAGTCAACAAGGCTGTCATTGGGGACTTCATGGCAGACACTATGGGAAGAGGCTGGAGTATAAAGAGATATAAGAGGAGGCTCCACGTTGGGGGCGGGGAATTAGCATAAACAATGTTGGTGAACTAAATAATGTAGCTTATAGCATATTCCCAATAACTGGCAGAGGTAATAAATCCATAGGAATAGAGAGGTCAAATTTCCCAGAAAGGTCCTGATTTGCACAAACAGAGAAGAAAGCTTCGCAGGGAATGAGAGGGAAAATTACCTCACGTCACTCTTTCCCTCTAAAATTGTCAATGGCTCCCCGGGCACAGTTACTGACTCTTTCTTTGAGCTTCCATTGTACCAATGCATCATTATTCTTAATGAACTTGAGGACTCAGGTGACTTTTTCGAACCTCTGTACCCCAAGTGCTCAGTAAAGTGACTTCCATAGGCTCAATAAATTCATCCTGCAAATAGGAGGTCACTTAGAGGCACCGAACCCCAAGTTAACTATAGATCATATAAGAGCAAAAAGGAAATTCAAAGGGCTATTACTGAGCATCAGTCAATAAGATACTCAAACAGGCAAATCCATTGCCACCCAGTTGATTCCATCTCATGGCAACTCGTCTCATGGTTTTGGAGGCTATAAATCTTTATGGGAACAGATAGCTTCATCTTTGCCCCGAAAAGCCACTGGTAGGTTTGAGGCAGAAAACTTGCTGTTAGCAGTCCAAAGCTAACAAAAGACTCTCTTTATTCATTAAAAAGGCACCATGCAGTGATAGTCTATTCAATAACCAACACAGAGCAGTTCTGTACACATTTGCTTGCCAAAGATTTTCTTCTTCCCTCTATAAACTGTTAGTTAGAGGTGAGTCCTACTAGTGCATCTCAACTTTATACTAATGATGAATGTGGTAGTCACCTAATCTGGTGTCAATTTAAGGATTAAGAGTGTAGGGGTGGAGTCTAGG
>NW_022103910.1:1219982-1222497 GCF_000313985.2 Echinops telfairi | reverse complement strand
TCTAGTCTACCCAGACTGACACAATGAGCAACCCTGTAAAACAGGGTAGAAGTGCCCCCTGTGGGTTTCTGAGACTTTAAATCCTCTTGAGAGGAAAAAGTTTCGTCTTTCTTCATTGGGGCAGCTGGTGGTTGCAAACTGCCCGCCTGTGGTTAGTAGCCCCCGTGCATTATTTACTATAATCACAGGCCTCCTGATAGAGCAGTTATATTCTGTCCTGTAGGGTCATTGTGAGTCAGAAGCAACCTGGTACCAATGGGTTCTACTCGCTTCGAGCTGTGGAAAGTGTTGCTTTGAAGAATGCTTTGTAACCGTGTGTTTTAGTTGTCCAGTGCCGCTCTATCCCAAGTGAACAGATTTAACAGAGGAACTTATTCCCTTACAATTTGGGAGGCTAGAAGACTGAATTCCACACACCAGCTCTAGAAGAAGGCTCCCTCTCTCTGACGATTCTGGGTTAAGGTCTTTGTCTGGGTCCTGAGTCCTTGGAGATTTCCATATGGCATGAGGAACTGTGTTAAAGGGTCATGGCATGAGGAGGGTTGAGAACCACTATGCTATATGAAAGCAGTCTCTCTCTCCATCCCTTCCATTCTCTCTCTTGCCCTTGATCCCCATCTTTCTTCTTCTTCTCTCACCCCTTCAGACTGTGCCCTGTGCTTCAGAACACTATTCTTTCAACATTGCTTGAATTTTAGATTTGTTCCTGTAGCCCCTCACGTTTATGACTCCCTGTTCCTGGCCACTGCCCCTTGGTGAGGCAGTAAAATTCCTGAGGGTGTGTCATTGGCCTAACTTCCTTCCCCCTGATTTTATTTGAAAGACTCTGACCAGATATTACTAAGGCAAACATTCTTTTCTCTTGGCTCCTGGACAATCACCCTACTTGGGTCCAGCTCTCGAGAGTATGAGCCATTACTGGAGCTTAAGCCAAAATCAGTGTGATTAGTAAAGACCCTGCCCACCTGCAGCCCAGCTGGTTTATTGAAGTCTAGTCTCCACACAAGTGTGCAGTTCTAAGACTTATTTGTATGCTGCTGCCGTTGGTATGCAAGGCAGATGCTGCTGGATGCTTTCCCAGAGCCAATTTCTCACCTTCAGACGGATTTGCAGCAGCTGGTCTAGAAAGGCCTGATGTCCACAGCACATGTATCTCGCCCCTTGGGGGTGAAGGGAAGCCAGGGGCAATCTGCAAGGCATTTGGGGTTCACTCACAAGTAGGACTAAGCTCCCTTTGGTTGAAGCAATAGATGTCAACAGAATTGCAAGCAAACGGGTGCACAAGGAAAAGAATGTTTCAAATGAACAACCTTCATGATGAAGCTTTCCTTTCTTTCTTCAACACATTTGTCTCGAAACAAGGAAGCATTTAAAGGAAATATTTATCTGCCATGGAAGCCTTGGAACACCGACTCTCATTAATGTTGATGTTTGTTTAGGGGCTCACACAACTCTTATCACAATCCAAGCACTTGTGTGCATTCATTGCCCTCATCATTCTCAAGACATTTGCTCTCCACTTAAGCCCCTGGATTTTTTTTCTCTTTCTCTTCTTTTTTTTTTAAAAAAAATATGGAACGCTTCACGAATTTGCGTATCATCCTTGCACAGGGGCCATGCTAATCTTCTCTGTATCGTTCCAATTTTAGCTCATGTGTTGCTGAAGCAAACACGCCCGGGGATGTTTTAGGAAATCCAAATTCACAATAAAAAATATCTGAGTCAAGAGTCTGCAGGAAGGTTCTTCCACCTCGCTCTAGGTCCATTCTCATACTATAGAGAGAGAATCTCACAGAAAATGCAATACAAGCAACTGCCATCAAGACCATTCGGACTCATAGTGCCCTTACAGAACAGAGTAGAACTGCCCCGTGGGTTTCCACAACTGTACCTCTTTATGGGACTAGAAAGTTTCACCTTTCTCCCAAGAAGGGGTTGGTGCAGTTGAACTGTTGACCTTGGAGTTAGCAACTTAATGTGTAGCCCGCTACTCCCCCAGCAAGCCCAAATGTACGCCATCTCCTTTCTTTCACAGGCAGTTTAGGAGAAGGAAAACCTAATCATTGAGAGAGTGATTCCTCAAATTACCAAGAACAACTGGCCATGCCTGGAGATATTTTGGGTTGTCACAATTAGCTGAGGGCCCAATACTGACAATGGATGTTTAAATAAAAAAAAAAAATTCACCGCCATCAAGTCCATCCAGCTTGCTATTAAAATAGCAATATATATATAAGTTTGTGGGAAAATGAAATTGGAAAATAATGGAATTTTCCCAGGAACTTTGTGAAGCGCCTTGGGTGTGTCTTATTTCCCTAACAAGAATGTCTGCCCAGTGCCAGGAAAATGCTTCTCATTCTCTATTTTCTTGTTCTGCCCTTAGTTTCTTCTTTCCAGCTATACCTTTGAATATCCAATATACTTTTTAACTGGTAATGAATGAGCAAAAGTGCCCTTCTTCCCTCCCTGGCTGTGGGGTGTATTTGGACTCAGAGCAGAACTGTGTTCTGTGGGG
>NW_022103910.1:1210561-1217249 GCF_000313985.2 Echinops telfairi | reverse complement strand
CAAGGTAGCAATTTTGTTTGCTTGCTTTTAAGTCTGCATTTGAATCTTGGCTCTGATCCTTTCTACTACCTAGGTAAGCTAATATAATCTCCCTGAATCTACGTTGTGCCAGCCATAAAATTCAAAAAACCATAACAATCTCTCAAGATTGCTGTCTACTGTGTCAATCTGGTTCCAGTTAGAAAATAGAAATGATATGAGTAGTTATTTTAATAGAGGGAATGGATCTAGAAAATGGGTCCCCAAATCCAAGCCCACTCCCATCAAGTCTTTTCGGACTCCTAGCAACCCTACGCAGAGTTTCTGAAGCCATCAGTCTTGAAGAAGAAAGCCTTTCTCCGCTGATGAGAGACCTGCTGATGAAGCTGAAGCACCAGCTTTGTGGTTAGCACTCCGGAGCGTATCACCAAGGCAGTTGTTCTTCTTAGTTGCCATCAAATCAGCTCTGACGCCTGACATCTTCGTGGGCAACGAACAAAATGTTCTTTGTTCCTGAACTGTATTCATGACCCTTGCTTTGTTTGTGTCCGTGGCTGTAGAGTCTCTTCCAACCTTGGGACTCGCCTTCTGTTGGGATCCGTCCACAAATCTGATTTGTGGAGTAGATTGCCAGATTTTTTTTTTCTAGTCTGTTTTTGTCTGGGAGCTGTGTTGAAACCTGTCTATCATGGGTGACCCTGACGGTATTTAAAATACCAGTGACATCGCTTCCAGCATCACAGCGACACACACTTCGCCAGAGGTTGACAGACAGATGCTAGATGCAATCAGAGCGACAATGACAAAAAAGTTAAAAATGGACACCAAGGAAGCAGCACCACACCTAGGACTCAAAAAACACAGGACAATTGGGCTTATTAGAACCCAGGAAATTTCAAAGAAGGGCCCTGTGGAGCTGAGGTCCAAATATCTGAGGAAAAGGCATCCTTTTCTTGAGGGGCTATTATTGCTGAAGATTCAAGCAGCAGCTCATTCTAGAAAGGTACACAAAAGAGCTGGACACTAGAACCAACTGCCAGGTCACGTGATTGACCATCACTGGGGTTGATGCTCAAGAAACAGTGGCCCACCATGAAAATAATGCTTTCACTTTTATAGCCTGTGGAATATCTGCTGGTAGGTGGCACGGAGAAAAGTGACGGCAGAGAATCACAGGGCTACAAAGAAGAGTAGAGATGGTTGGTGTGAAGCTAAGAAATTATAGCTTCCTATATGGCCATTCATCCATGCATGATGTATCCTGGTAGAGCGCCGTGAAATCTGGGGAATAAATGGGGAATTCTGTGGAAGTGCACAAGTCAGTGACATGGAACTAGAGTCTTGGTTAAAATGAGCTTTTCTCCCTCAGGTCCACTGGGAGAAACACCAGGGAAAACAATGAAAAGTGAAACAAATCAATGCAAAAAATCTAGCTTGTGCCTTTCTTTGTGAGTTTCATGTTTAGATTAGGTTTGGGGGTGGGGTTAAACCAAATACCAAAGTACAAACTCATATACGCCTGCCTGCTTTAAAAACTATTTAAGATATGACTTTCAATAATTCAGAGAAATAAAATAATATTTTGAGACTATAAAGGAAGCCTTCACCAAGAAGATAGAAACTGAGCAAGGCCTGAATATTTAGACGATGACGCAAATGGATAAGGCCATTTGAGATGGAAGAAAACAGAGAAACTAATCAAGCATGGTGGGGATTTTCTGAGTTGTATGTCTCCACCTAGTCAAGGAATAGAGGATTCACGATGTGGAGTCTAGAAGATGGGGGTCAGTGGAATATTTCTGGACCTTATTCTGAGGAGTACAACAACCACTGGAGTATTTTGATTGAGAAGTTATGTTGAATATGCTATTGCTTATCTTGATAACCCTAATCATAACTAGCACAATACTCTACATATAATGGGATTTTTGTTTTATATATATACATATATATTGTTATATATGTATTTATAAATATATAATATGTGTGTTTGTCTACCATGGAATGGATTCATAAAGGCAGATCTTGGTGCAATTAATGAGCTTTTTTTTTAAAGATCATTTTATTGAGGGCTCTTATAGCTCTTATACCATTCCATACATCCAATCATATCAAGCATATTTGTACATGTGTTGTCATCATCATTTTCTAAACATTTACTTTCTATTTGAGTCTTTGTTATCAGCTCCTCTTTTCCCCCTCCCCCTCCACCCTCGTGGCCCCTTGATAAATTATTATTATTTTCATATCTTACACTAACTGCTGCCTCCCTCTCCCTTCACCCACGTTTCTGTTGTTCATACCCCTCAGGGTGGGGGTGGTTGGGTATGTGTCAATCATTTCGATTGGTTCCCCCTTCCTCCCCTCACTGTCCCCCTACCCTTCTGGTATCGCTACTCCCATTTCTGTTCCTGAGGGGTTTATCTGACCTGGATTCTGTGTGTTCTGAGCTCTTATCTGTACATGCTCCAGGCTAGCCAGACTGAAAGACAGAACTGAGGTCATGATAGTGGGGGTGCGGAAGCCTCAACGAACCAGAGGACTATTGTGTGTTTCATCGATGCCATACTGCGCCCTGATTGAGGGGATGTCTTATTGTCTACACATGGGTTTGGGGTCTCTGCTTCAACCCCTCTCATTCTCAAAAATATGTTTTTGTTTTGTTTGGGTCTTCGGATGCCTGAGCCTTTTTTAGGCAAAAGTGCAGGAACAAAAAGAACTTTAGCAACCAGTAAAGATGTCACCTGCTAACAATACACCATCTTTTTTCCAAAAATTGAGGCACTGAGAAGGCGTGTGAAATAATCAAGGGCTTACGCCAAAAAAAAAAAAAAAGTTGTTGAGGCAATATGATTCTGCATCAATTTAGGTGTCTGTGGAAAACAAAAAGTACTACAATTGTTGTGACTTTTGCATCTGACTTTGCAGAATATACAATGTTCTCGCAACTAATCTGTTGTTTTCTCCTCCATAGATCCATTACAGGACTTTGGCTTTTCTATTGACCAGTGTTCCAGACATGTAAAACAAAATCTCAGCATCAGATTTGGAATAATTTTGGGTAAGTAAAAATTATTAGCATGAAATAAAACATTACACAGCCCTTTCATACTCCATCCACCCAATGACCCATATTAACAACTGTGGCTGGTTAAACTACTGTTCCCCAGCACTCACGTGAATCACCTCTCTTTTCATCTTCCTTTTCTAGTCTCTCTCTGGTAATCCCTAGAAAGAGTAGACATCCCATTGAATCCTGTGAATGCTGAAAAAAGATTCTCGTCACTCATTTAGATTATAGAAACACTTGTAATTAGTAAACCCAAGGGACAAAAAGGAAGAAAGAAAATATCTTGAGCCTTTTGTTTAATTAGCCATACTTGGTTTGTCATTTTTGCGGGAGTTTTTAGCCCCAAATTGCCCTTGAATCAGTTCTGACTCATCGTGGTCTTATGTACAATAGATGGCCCTGTCCTGTACCAGCCTCACAATTGTTTTTTTGAATAAGCCCATTGTTGCAGTCACTGTGTCAATCCATCTTGTCAAGGGGATTCGTCTTTTGCATTGCACTGCTACTTTACAAACGATGATTCCATTCTCCTGATAACATGTCCAAAATACATGAGAGGAGCATTTAAGGAGCATTTTGGCTGCACTTCTCCCAGGCAGATTTATTTGTTCTTTTGACCGTCCATGGTACTTTTCATATTCTTTGTGGCAACATAATTCAAATGCATCATTCTTTTTTGGTCTTCAGTGTCCCAAATAGCTAATATAAATGATTAAACTTTGACATATCCTTCCCACATCGATGGGCAAATGTACTTTCTGATTGTTTGCTGTGTATTGGGTTGTGTCATTACAGTTAGTCAATATATTTGCTATAGTCAATAGGTGATCTCCCTTTTAAAATAGTTTGATCTAAATCAGAAGACAGGATTTTAATAAAATCCTCATGTAGAATCATCCCAAGGGAATGGAGGGAACATTCCCAGAGGTCAACAATGCTCACACATCATTGCATTTCCAGAACCTTGCACAATATCTGAATGTAGAAACAGCTTGAGAAACAAAGGGAGACAAGAGAAATGGAAAGGAGACTGGGAGGTTGTAAGATTCAAAGAAGGAGTTGAGATAAAAGCAGAGATATTTGGAAGGCTTGCCTGTAAGGCACCATGATACTGCCTAGGATAACCACGATGGAATCTCTGTAGCAACAGCAGGTTTGGGGGAAGCTGGACCACATGCTGCACACTATCCAAATATGCTGAGGGACTCATAGTGCTAGGTAGTTGTACAAGAAGTTCTGAAAGTCAGATCTTCGGGGTTTGCATAAAGTGGCCATGGCACAAGAGTATGGGAACGGACAGATTGAGGTACAGACCAAGAAAGGGCCATTGCTCCCAGGTCTGTCTGTGGGCTCACCTGAGGATCTTTTTTTCCAAGAAAACTTTTCCCACACAGAGAAGTCTTTTGAAAATGAAAGGCCTTTTGGTTCATCTGTTGTAAATTCTGCTTGACTTTTATGTACACAACAAAACATACAATCTAGTAAAGATATTCTTCTCTTTCCTTTAGGAGAGGACATCCAAGAGCTATTTGTTGATGTAGCTCTTGTCACAAAAGGATCACCCTTTTTTAATTTCTCCTATCCTATCTGTGAAAAGGATCAACCAAAATTTTCTTTCTGTGGAAGAAGGAAAGGGGGTAAGCTGTCTGTCTTGCTAACTATCTGCTAAGGCAGAGAAAATGGGGGCAGGAGAGAGAGAAGGGGAGAGGGGAGGGGAGAGAGATAGGGAAGGGGGAGGGGGAAGGGTGGGAGAATTCATAGCTGAGGTCAGACACCAAGGGTCAGTTCTGGTTCTACCACACTCACTTTTCAACCAGGGTTTCAAGGCAGTTCATTCCAGTTCAATTCCCTGCTAAGAATTTGCGTTTTCATCCCAGATACAGTTCATGTGAATCAGAATCTGTGCTTCAACGATACATAAGGTATACACGAGTGTGACCGTTAAAGAGTCTGGGTCAGCTTGGCCGAGCCAGGGTTTTCAGTAACTTGGATATTGAGACCTAGAAGGCGGGTCCGGTGATGACGTAGGGGCAGTGAGTTGGGCTGCTAACCAATGGCAGTTAGAAACCACCAAACTCTCTAAGGGAGAAAGATCAAGCTTTCTGCTCCCATGGAGATGTGCAACTTCAGAAACCACAGGGCCGCTGACTCAATGGCAGTGAGTTTGGTTTTTAGTTTAATCTTCCACGATGTGACCTAACACAATGAAACCACCTCCATGGTGGGATCTGCTCTGAGACATACAGCAGTTATAAGAAGATTAGGGTGGGATGCATCTCCCTTATACAGATCACAGCCCTAATGCAATCAATGAAATAAAGTTTTCTCAGAGATGTAGCTTGCTTCCAATATAAGTGAATGCTGTGGAAAAGCTTCCTTGCTTTTTGCTGGGTCTGGGTCCGGCATCTGGTTTGACCTTTGGACTTGAATCTGAGGCCTGCCATATTACCTGTGATCTTGGGAATCATTAGCAGTCTGATTCATTAGTTCACTTTGGATTCATTTACTTTTGCAGCCAGAAAACTGCTTCTAGTGTTGAGATCATCAGTCCTCACAGCTACGTGAGTTAAGAAAAGGTTCCGTTGTAATAGCTGACCCATAGACTTAGAACTTGCCTTCCTTTAACAAAGAGGTAAACCATTTTTCTGTTGTGAGGCACTGCATAACATATACATATGTCCACTTCCCTGGTTTTGATTCTCCAGTGAACCCAACCTAAGACGATAAGAATTCCCAGGGAGATCTTGTCAAAAGGTAGACCCTGATTCAGTATCCAGGGTAGAAATATAAATTTTCAGCAGGGAGTTGAAGTGCAATGAACTGGTTCGAAACTCTGCTTTGGACAATGGTAACCTCACTGAATAGCACAGGATCTACTTCACGGGGCTTTTGTGAAAACAGACTGAACCAGTATACCTGAGGCACTTTACAGCATCAGGCTGAGAAGGGAAACAGCAACACCTCATAAAAAGGGTCAACACTCACAAAAACCATCAAGATCCAGTGCATTAGTTTGCCAGGGCTATTGTACTACAAAGTGAGTGATGTAATGCTTTCAAGATGGACATTTTGAATTTTTTGTGGGAATCACATGTTTCGGTCTTTTGATTGAAATGAAAACTTATTTTTTCATACAATAGTGGAACACCTACTTATATATATCTTACTGGGGACTCTGGGGCCAGGGCTGGTGGGATAAAATGTATTCCTTTAGATTCACACAACTAAACAGGCTCTTACCAGTTGGAAGCATGTACTTAAGTGGGATGGGAACTTCCCACTAAACCCCAGAGATGAAAAATGTAGGTGAGAACTACATATCCAAATAGGTCACCAAAAGGGTTAAGATGACAGAAGTGTGTACGTGCACAGTTCAAAGCCAGATGTTCAAATTCAGGCCGGGTGGCAGGAGGGACTTTGCTCAGTTGTGTGCTCTGGGTCAAGATGTGACCTTGCAGTGATTCATAGATGACCAGCCTCCACTCAGCTCTCTCTCCTCATCTTCCTGATATTCTCCTAAGGCTTGTAACTAATCCATAGTACTGCCCATCTTGTACTAGACTCATTTATGTTCTTTTTGTCATCCCTACTAGACTGATATTTCTCAGTATTGTCTTTGTAAACCTGCCCCCCCCCACC
>NW_022103910.1:1192795-1210461 GCF_000313985.2 Echinops telfairi | reverse complement strand
CCCACCCCCCCGTGCTTTGGATGTTTCTGATACATGAAACCCAACCCCATTCTACTATTCATGTCAGTCCCATGTGTTACAGAGGGAAACTATGCTCCATAGGGTTTTCTTGGCCATAATCTTGATGGAAGAAGATCACCAGGTCTTCTGTGGTTCCACTGGATGTGTTCAAATCTTTCGGTTGTTAAGTGCTGCTGAGTGAATGCTGGCTCATGGGAACCCCATGTATGACAGAATAAACACTGCCCAGACCTATGCCACCCCCGTAAGTGGTCTTCCACTTGAGTCCACGGTGGCATCCACTGTGTCAATCCAGCTTGTTGAGGATTGTTTTCTTTTTCATTGAACCACTACTTTGTCAAGAATGATGTTCTTCTCCAAGGACTGGTTTTTCCTGACAATGTGTTCACAGTATGTGAACTACTTACCATCCTGGTTTCTGAGAAATATTCCTCTGCACTTCTTCCAAGTCAGTTTTGTTCATTCTTCTGCAATCCATAGCATATTTAACATTTTTCTCCAATATCGTAATTTGCATATGTCAATTCTTCGGTATTTCTTATTCATGATTCAGCTTTTGCATGAATATGAGGCAGCTGAAAACACCCCCAAAGTAAAATCTTCTCTATGAAGTCCAATTCAATTCCTATCAACCCTCTTAGTTATCGGGTGCCGTAATATTAGAAATACCCCAAGTCAATGAACTCAACAAACAATTTAGGAGACTAGAAATTTTAATTCAGAGGGTAGACTCTAGGGGACGGCTTTCACTCTCAGCCCTGGGGAAAGGGCCTTATCTCTTTTCAGCATCCATAGTCCCAGGGTCCCATGCAGACCTCCGTGTGCTTTGGCACCAAACTTACCCGGAGTCTAGTTGTTCTCAGTGCAGCTCCTATGGTAATGTTGTCTGCTAAGATCGAGTCAGTTCTGACTCAAAGCAGCCCTGTGTACAACAGAGGGCCCGGTCCTGCGCCAGCCTCACAGTTGTTCTTTTTTTGAGCCTGTTGTTGCAGCCAATGCATCAATCCTGGACTCTTGCTCAGTTCCTCAGCATTGTCACTTCTTCCACTCATCTTAGCTACTCAAGAGCAAACTCCCAAGTTCCTTCTGACGTCCACTTTGGACTTTTCCTTCTTTCCAGTCTCTTCAGTGACCTGTAGCTTTCTGCACATAGGAGGTCCTTGATGCCAACCGACAAGACATATGTTTGATCATTCATGTTCAATGCTGTGAGTTTAGTTGTGATTTTGAATGACAGTTATGCAGGGCACAACAAAACTGTACATCCAATCCCAGTAAATAAGCTAAAACCAAGAACAAAACAAAACAAAAAACCCTGATGCTGCCAGTCTATTCCAACTCACAAGAATCCCCGGACAGAGTAGGACAGCCACATGAGCTCTGTAATGACGTAAATCCTCACACCGGCCGATTGTCACTGGATTCCCACAGGCAGTTGGTGGGTTCACGTCGCTGCCATTTCAGAGACCATTGGGGCATTTTAACCTCTGTGCCACTAGGCTTCCTCTGGCATCAATATCACTATCTTGCTTCTCCAAGTCTACAAAAACCTGACTATTTTTTCCTCTGTGTATGGTGTTAGCGAAACTAATAAAACAGAAGAGAGAACCCCACTATCCCCGTCGCTCCTACACTGTGAGAGCTCTCCAACTCCGTCTGGCAGCCCGAGAGGCTGGTGTGGAAATGCAGGGCAGCCTTGCCCCCATTCTGTGCCTTATTGCTGTGGGGATGGTGGCTACCCAGGCTCACTGAGAAGCAGACCCTGGGGAAGTGCCAGGAATTTTCATACAGTGTGACATGATCAGGAAAGTGATATGCAAATATTGCATGAACACATAATCGTGTAAATTTTATAACCCAGAAAAAGGAAAGTCTTAAATTCAGAGCTTTCTTGAGTTATTCTCTTTTTTTAATTAGAAAAAAGACCCACAAATCTGCTGTAGGGATGATTTTTTTTCCCAAGGATGTGATTAGTAGAAAGACCAGAAGGAAAAACTGCCACTGGGATGAACTACAGTCAATCCAAAGTAAGCACAAGCTGCTGTTTACGGCTTAAACCCCCGAGTAAGCCCCTCTGGGGCCCGCAGGCCTTGGTACAGAGCAGTGAGAGCACTTGGCTTCCACTGAAGGCCATACATAAAAGAATCAATTACAGTCGGATTGTCTGAGTATGATTTTCAGGGCATTCATATGCATTTCTCTGCAATCCAGACCCAACTGGCTGCTCTTCTAGACAGAAAAAAATCTACCAAATGGAATCAGCTAAGTGAGACTGTGTGTATAAAATATTATTTGCTTTTCTTTTTTTTTTAACAAATAGATGCAAAACTGGTCACATTTATTTTCATTTTAGCAGCTACAGTAACATTTTTTTGGTGGATAAAAATTATTTGCCTCACTATCCATTTCCTGCAAGTTAATCTCTTCAGAGTTTTGGGCTTGCCTAGTCAATGACAGGTGGAGATAAACCAACTGATGAGCGAGCCAGAATATACCCATACCTGCTTCCTTTGTGTATGTAGACATACTCATGTATGTCCACGTATGTATAACCCAAACACCCACTCATCTCCAACTCACAGTGACCTATAGGATACAGTAGAACTGTCCCTGGGGTTTCCAAGACTAAATCTGTGCAGGTCCAGACAGCCTCACCTTTCTTATGTGGTGCAGCTGGTGGGTTTGAACCAATGACCCTAAAGTCTGCAGCTAGTTCCAAGACAAAAGCGTCTCTCAGATGAGAAGATCAGTTGATGCTACTTAGCTTCATTACAAGTAGTGGTTGGCAATTTGGGGAGATGGTCTTTCATCTGGTACAATCGGGGCATACATATCCAACTGTTTCACTTGACCTAGAAGCTAGTTCCATCAACTCCATATTAATTTTCAAGGTCAATGGGGATTAAATTGCACAACTTCTATGACCATACCCACTACTTAACCCTAGTCCTAAAGAGTAACTCAAAGGAAACCCTAGTCCTAAAGAGTAACTCAAAATATCATTTGTATTTAAGATACAAATGGTAATGTCAATAAGGCTCCCAGGTGGTTACATAGCTTGAGTCTGGTTTATAATCAGCAACCATGCCTTTAACCTGGTGATTCTTGGTCTTGGTTTATGCACATAGTTCTACCTGAGCTGTCCTTATGAAGGCTACAAGCCACATGTGGGTACTGGGCACTTGAAATACAACTTTTTAACCCGAGATATATCTCAAATGTAAAATACGGGAGAAAGATGAGACTTGCTACTCCCATAAACAGTTACAGTCTCAGGAACCCACAGGGGGCAGTTCTACCCTGTTCCCTCGTGTTGCTATGAATCAGAATTGGCTCGATGGCAGTGAATTTTACTGCTTTGTGTTTGATAAATGTAAAATACACACAGGATCTCAAGAACTTGGTAAAGGAAAAAAAAGAATTAAAATATTCCAATAATTCTATTGGTTCTATGCTCAAAGGATAGTATTTTGAATGTATTGGTTTCAATTATGTAAATCATTATTTTACTTACATACTAATTACATAGGAGCCTTGGTGGTATAATCGGCTATGCATATGTGCGGCTAATTGGCCAGGTGAGCAGTTCAAAACACCAGCTCTGCTCTGAGGGAGAAAAATGAAGGTTTCTGCTCTCATAAATATTTATAGTCTCAGGAAACCCTCAGAGGCAATTCTGCTTGGTCGTACCCAGTTACTATGAATTAAACTCAATCACAATGGGTTTGTTTGTGGTTTATTAATTATGTATAAATAACAAATAAGATATCTTATTGACATATTCTTAAAATTACTTTTACCCATTAGAATATGATGAGAGAAAAACTTGGAGTATTTTTGTAGCTTTTATGTTTCTAATAAGCAGCACTGCATTGGAATGGCTTTTTAACATTTCGTAATCTCAACACCCAAGCCACACCCCAGAGTGGGTGTGGTTCCAAGTAGGTGATTGTGATTTGCTGCCCGGTTTGAGGACCACGCGCTCTTTGAGACGACGCCCTCCCTAAATCCACGGCAAACAGTTCATTTTTTAACGAGGATGATCATAGTGCTTCTGTATGCATGACATTATTCCAAGTGCGTTGGCGCTCATGACTGCTGGCATCAACCATAAGAAAAGCATGCACACTGCTACTGAATCCATTCCGACTCACAAGGACCCTGTGTTGGGTTGTTGTGAAGTATCACCGAGCCAATTTTGATTCATAGCTTCCCTGTGCACAACAGAACAAAACGCTGCCAAGTCCTGCCCCATCCTCACAGTTGTTCCTTTGCCTGAGCCCATTGTTGCTGCTCTTGTAGAAAGGCCCTGAAAGAAAGTAAAATCACCCGTGGGGGTTCCAAAGCTATAAATCATGACCTCATCTTTCTTCTTCAGAGAGGCTGGTAGGTTAGCAGCCCTGCTCCATCAGGGCTTCTTACAGAAACTATTTTTATTAGCCTTATTTTCACATATAAGGAAACTGAGTCCCAGAGACTTTAATGAGCTTATTCAATGTCACAAAGCCTGGCAATTGAATTTTCAACCAAGCAGTTTGGCCCCAGGGACTTGCTTCGATCCCTCTACTACACAGCCTCAGTGAATATAAAGAAAAGTTTGTTAGAGTAATAATAACTCATTACTTCTTTCCTCTAGGACTGGAAAGGGGATGTAAAATATATAGCCAAATTACAGTACATCCAAAGTTTGTCTTTGTCTTAAAGCTAGCAAAAACCTTAAAAGAAAGAAAAGGAGTTTTATGCTGGAGAACGAAATATAACCCATCAAAACGTTTCAGCAGGAGGCTGAAAAATCCTTGCCACTGTCTGGATGCAGAGATGATACACAAAGCAAAGGACGGTGAGAAGAATTGCAAGAGGGCATCTCCACAGCATCATTAATACTTGCATGAAATCAGTTCTATGAAGACAGGGGAAGAAACAGGCTGCATGGACTAGTGGATTACTGATTTTCCCTGTGAACCTTCACCCCATTCACAAAATAAATCAAAACAAGCTAACAAAAATGTTAATGCCCATAAAATGTCAGAGCAGAGACACGACTTTAGAGCTAAAGAGACAAGAAGTAAATATTTTCTTCTTTGGGGACATGTGCTTTTGGTCACAACTACATGAGTTGTGTTACAGAACAAAAAGCAGTCATGCACAACATATAAATGAACAGACATAGATGTGTGCCAATAAAATTCTATTTGTAGTGAAAGGGGAATTGAGTCAGGCACTTAGTCTTGATGTCCATTCTTCTGGGTCTCACTTTGCTAGATGAATTTCCTAGAATATTCCATCTCAGCGTCATTAGATGGAAAAGGTAAGTAAAGCTGGACTCAATGGTAGCGCTCACTTTTGAACTTGAAACTACTGCAAATCAGAGAAGTAGAAATAAGCCCCGCTACAACATGCCCCCACTGAGATTTAAAAAAACACAACAAACATAGGGAGCTATCCTCAAAGGTGGTTCAGAGATCGACTATGTAGAATCTTCAGAGATCGACTACGTAGAATGTATAAAAACAAGAACCACAGCCAGCAATGAATCGGCAAAGACCCAGACTGACACTCCAAAAGGAATCGTATGAACACATGATGTTCACCCGTGAGGACATGAGATGCCTCAGCTGTCAAACCAGGTTCTGCCCATGGTAGACTCACCAGGAGAAGGGGCACTGATTTCTCAGCAATCAGTACACAGTGGGACTGCAGATTTGGTGGTGCTTGATAGATCAACTCATGGATATCAACTGTCCTCAACCTATCGCCAGAGCCAGTGGACAGTAACAGAAAGATATGGGAGGTGCTGTGGTTTCCCAGGACTGCTGTAACCAAAAGACCTGAAGAGGGTGTGTATTTTCTCACAGTTCAGGAGGTGAGAAGTCTGAATTCAGGCTGTGACCCGAGGGGGTGATTCTTGTCTATTGCAGCTCTGGGGGAAAAACCAAGCAGACTGCTGTCAAGTCAATCCTAACTCATACAGACCCTGTAGGAGTTTCTGGGCGTGGAGATTCCTCTGCCTCTGTTGTAATCAGACGGGCTGTCTTCCCTTGTATGTCCTTGCTCCTGTGTCTCATCAGCTCTTTTTATACCTCAGAAGTGATTAGGTTTAAGACACCCCTTACACAGACATGACCTCATTCACATAACAAAGAAAACTCTATCCCCAAAGGAAATATATCCACAAGTATAGGGGTTTGGATTCAAATACATATTTGGGGGGATACAAGGTATTTCCTAAAGGTAGTTATGTAAGTGTGTGCATATGTGTAGTGTGAATTATAAGAACTGTAGGCCAAGTGCTCTTCTCTGAGCACATGAAGGTGTGCTGGACCTGGGACAGCATGAGAGGACTGAGTGGTACCATATCAAGACTCCAGAGAAGTTGAGGAGATTCTGCTCATGAGGAGGCAGAACTGATGACTCCCAGTACATCCATCCTTACAGGTTCATCACTCTCCAGTGCAAACAAACCCTGTTATGAAATGCATACAATATATGTAGTTGTACCTCAGTGAATGAAATATGCCAGCTATTGAAAAATAAGAGGTAGACTTATTTTAAGTGAATCCAAAGAGCTTGCAATTAAAAGAAAGATTACAGTAGCGCTTCATTGCAAACTGAAGAATCCTTTAGCAGAGGAATAATTACTCCTTACTTTATCTCTTGGGTAATTCTGAAATTTCTTACTTTGCTGTTTGTCCAAAGCTGGAAACTCTATCATTATTAGATGAATTTCAATAGAAAGTAGAGTTTGCTGTACCAGAACAGGGATCAGCAGTGTTGGTTCCATGGTAGGGTTTCCCCCCCTCCATGAGGTTCTATTCCTTGCAAATGCCCCCATACACAAGCCACCACACAGCTGCTATGACATTGGACGTGCCCCCACAGAACTTCCAAACTAAGGTGGACTGGGACAAAAGGTCTGGAAATCTATTTCTGAAAGTCATTCGGTGAACCCCCTGTGGACCACAACAGTTCAATCTGAAAACTGATCGTGGGGAACGGTGGCACCAGACTGGACAGTACTTCATTCCATGGTGCCCAGCAGAGCCAACTGGACACCAGGTAACAATGCCCAGGCCTCGTTTTACAAACATCGCCTGCTCTGGGCTCCCACCCCTGTGCTCTCTCTGATCACCATTGATTTCTGAATGACTTTAGACCTCCGATTCTGCAAACTTCTTTCCATGATGTCTTCTCCCCTGGTGCCCAAAGTTCATTCTCATCGGCCACATTGCCTTTCCCAATGCCAGCTTCTATGTCTGTCGTTCATCCTTCATCCAGCTATTCATCCAATAGCCAGGATGACCAGTGACTGATATAGGAACTTAATGTTTCTTGGCTCCTCTTCCCAAATATGAACCCACAGATCCACAGGGACTGATGGTTCTCTGTTGTCTGGAAATTTTCAGGATTTCTCCTGCCATCAGCATCCTTATTCTCAAATTATAGTTGCAGGCAGCATGCAATTAGAGCCAGTACTGTTCTGGAAGAATACTATTACCCACCTCCTCAATGCAACAAAGAACAGCAGGTTCCAGTGGGCCTCAAGTTTAGGGAACCTCAGGATCACTTGTCAGACGCGGCTGGCTAAGCTCACACCAAGTGTCTGATCCAGTACATCCAGAGTGCAGCTGGAGAATTTTACTCCCTCCATGTTCCAGTGAGGTTACTGATACAGCTCCAGGGATCACACTTGGAGGCCCAATGGGCAAGCATCAAGTTCAAAGCCAGATTGTCATAGAACTAAAGCTTTGCTGTCACTTATCAGTGATGTGGCTTAATGTCTTTGAGCCTGTTTCCTTATCTGTACAATAGGGGGGAACGAGCATCCTCACAGGAGTGCTATGAGAGTCCAATCAGATAATATACAAAGACACGTTAGAACAGTATTTGGCTCACACTAAGCCCTCAATAAGTGATAAATGGTAGCTACTTCATGCAGCTGATTAGGGATTCCTCAAGCCAGAGCTTTCAGCTCTGGAGGTCATCAATCTCAGAGCAGAAGGCTGCATTTTAACAGGGCACCTGCAGAGGCAGCAAAACCTTGGAGGCTTCGAAGATGAAAACTTATTTCCTCAAGGGTACCAGGAAGATGGCTTTGGTCTGAGCTGCCTACCATCTGGTGGCTAACACTGTGGTTCTTCTTGGCCCTGTGGTACCACGTGGGAGAGAGCCCAATGAGCATTTCTCATGGATGTGGAAATTTGAAATGCCGTCTCCTAGGCCCCAGCCCTTTCTTCTGCTCATGATTTATTCTTGTCTGCATACTTCAAGCCACAGCAGAATTCCAGCTTATGATTGCTAGGGAGCTACTGCTGCTGCAAATTCAGGGGGAGTCAGGGGGGAAATGGTGGCTTAATTATTGGAAAAATAAACACAATGAGAAATAACTGTCACCCTAGCAGGAATACCCGTAGTAAGTAAGCAGGAGAGGACTTTTCTTGCTAATCAAATGAAAGGGAACGTTTGACTGGGCATTAAGTACTCCTATAATTCTGGAAAAGGGGCCCTGAGGTGCTGTGATGGAAGTGTGAGGCTGCTAACTGCTAGGTGGGAAGTTCAAACCCACCAGCTGCTCCTCTGGAGGAAACGAGGCTCTCTGCTCCCGTAAAGATTTACAAGGCCCTGAGAAAACCTATGAATGATATGCTATCCCTGGGAAGGACTATTGGATGGTAAAACAGCACATGACTGCTAACTGGAAGGTTGGAGGTTTGAACCCACCCAGAGGCAACACAGAAAACCAGTCGGGAAATCTGCTCCCAAAAGATTGCAGCCTTCAAAAGTACAGGGAATAGAGCTCTACTCTGCATGGGGAGGCTCTCCATGAGTTGTCAATGACTGATTCATTTGCTTTGGTTCACTCCATCTCCAAATCCAAGCCCATTTCAAATGAGCAAACAATGCTTTGAAACTATCCTTTGAAGTCAGATCATCTTCAGTGTTCATGGAGGCTGGCATATTAGTGCTAATCAAGACCTGAGATCAAAAGCCTTTGGATTTTCATACACATTACAAGCTCCTACACAAATGGTAGGAGGCCTGGTGGTGCAACGTTTATGAGTTGAACTGTTAGCCAATAAGACTAGCAGTTCAAAGCCACCAGCCACTCTTCAGCAGAAAGATAGGGCTTTCTACTCCCAGAAAGAGTTACTTTCAGAAACTCATGGGTGCAGTTCTACCCTGTCCTATAAGTTGCCATGAGTTGGCATCGACTCAATGGCAGTGAGTTTGAGTTTTTGTTTGCTTGTTTGTTTGTTTGTTTGTTTACAAAGTCTCGGCTGGCTCTGGGATTTCATAAATTTAGCTCAATGAGTCCTACATTTTCATGAAATGGCAAATGCAGAAATCTAATCTAAAAGCTGACTCTTTACTCTCCCATCCCACTTCAAACCTCTGATCCAACTAGACTCTGGTGTTTGCATTTTAACAAGCATCCCTTGAATTCTGATGTGAGCAGCGTAGGAGATGTGCTACGTCAGAAACTCATGTGTGTTTCCACAGTTCCAATCACCCTGCTCCTTCTCCGAGCTGCACCCAAGGTTTCAGGAGACCAAGTAAATTTCTTCTCTGTTCTTCCCTCACAACACCAACTTTTTTATTTCCATTTTTGGGAATTCAATCAGCCCACCAATTCACAAGTTGCATTTTGCATGTCCTATTAAGATTTCGTCCAGAGAAACGGGTCGGTGGAGAGAAACTTAAAATGACACTTTCTTCCTATTGCCAGAAGTGATGTGTCTTTCTGAGGAAACCTGGTCAGCAAAAACACACAGGTCTCACCGAGGGAAGAGAAGTCTAAAGTAAATCATTTCCTTTTTTATGTCTCAGTTCTTCATCAGTTAAATTCTCAAAAGCTCACTACTGCCCAGTAAATGCTGACTCCTATTGACCCCCCTCTGGGTTCCGAGAGGATGACTGTTCGTGAGAGTAGAAAGCCTAGTCATTCTTCTGAGCAGCTGCTGGGTGTGTCGAACCACCACCACACAGATCGCAGCTCAAAGCATAACCCCTATGGCAGAGCATATATAAATTTTTTGACATATTAAAAAAGAATTTAAAATATCTTATTAATAGCTGTCATTCTGATCACAGGTTGAAATGGTAATATTTTAATATATTGTTAAATAATAAATATAGATTAATTGATCAACTTAGTTCATTTCATTGGGCTATTAGGGAATGTTAGATTACCAGTATGGCTCACATTATATTTCATTGGACAGTGCTAACCTAGAATTGATCTAATATGGTAGTAGTCACCAGTTACATGTAGATGTTCAAATAATTCAAATTTAAATCTAATCGAATGAAAAATTTAGTTCTCAGTCCCACTAGTTACATTTCAAGCTCTCAGTAGCCTCATGTAACTAGTAGCCATTATACTTAATGGTGCAAATATAGAACATTTCCATATTCACAGTATATTCTGTTGAGCCCACTCACCTAGTAGGTCTTCTACTGTCCTAAAAAAATGTTGGGTCATTTGTTCGGAATGAGTTGATGTGAGCAATTTCACTGCCCCGTCCGGCAGTAGGCTCTTCTCTTCTGCTTGGTCTTAAAGATGCTGAAGAGCCGATGGTTAAGTGCGTAGACCCAAACAACCACCCCTCCTGGTCTCGTCTCAGGTAGATCACCTGGAGCCTCTCTTCTAAAACCCAAATTCTCTATTTGCTGGAGCAAAACACCATACAATCGGTGGCTAAAAACACACATAATTGTGTTCTTCTACTGTTTGAGAGGTCAGAAATCCAAAATCAGCCTCGCTGAGCTAAAATGAGGGTGTTAGCAAGCCTGAGAACGTTCTGGAGACTTCATGGAAGAATCTTCCTATTTTTCATTTTCTAGAGCCCACTCATGTTTCTCAGCTCCAAGACACACCCTTCCAAACTCTCCTTCCGTCTTCACATCCCCTTCTCTTCCTTCTGACCTACTACCTCCTTTATAAGGTCCTTTGTTAATACGATGAGCTCATCTGGGTAACTCAAAATAACCTCCCTATCTCAAAACTCTTAGCTCGCAAAAACCTCTTTTGTTATTTAAATTAAGACACAGGTTCTGAGGATTAGGATTCTATCTCTCAATGAAGAGGAGGGGCTGGGGGAGGTTGTCCTTCCAACGCCCAGTTAACACACACACACACACACACACACACACACACACACACACACATCTTGCCTGACTGGTATGGCAAGGTCAATAGTAATATACCATCCAAAGGAAATTCAGTCTTGAAATTCTTCCATGTTTTCAGCCCAACACCCTCATTGAAGTCAAACATTTTTTAGTACGCCACATATGATACATGGAATGGCTGTGAGTCAGCATAGACTCGATGCAACTAGGAACATATAGAGCCAGAAAAAGGGAGTATGGTTGAGCCATGGAGGAGGAAAATCCCTAAGAGATGTGTCCAGAAGCTGTTTACTACTGACAAGAGTAGCGCTCAATCCTGTTAGGACACTGGGGAAGCGCAGTTTGTGCCTGGGAATTGTCCTGCTGAAGGTCAAGAGGTTGTGGCATCCATCCACTTCCTAGTTGAAGGTTTATCCTCCAGGGACAACTTCCCTCACTTCCTGGGTGCCTGCAGAGGATGAGTGAGGTCATTAGCTGGGAGAAAGTTCTAGAGCAGGAGAGTGTGGAGGGATGCCAGCCTTGGCAATGTATGGGGTCAGAGATAAAGTAACTTGACTGTTACAGGGTTTGGGCAGTGTTGCCTCTGTACTGGAAGGGATTCGGGGGTTTGGAGACATACAGCCAAACGCACTACACCCTAAGTCCCCTGCAACCGTCCCTTGGGAAGGATGCTGAGGACCACAGAATTTCTGGAGAACAGCAGACCAACTGCACCAGGAAATGGAGGAGCTGCTAAATTGGTAGACACTAAAAATATAAAATAGAATAAATTAGTCCGGCTCCAGCCGGGGGCTCCTTACCCACATTGCCCAGAATCCGTGGAAACCTTGAGACAGGAGAGCTCCATAGGGACTCTAGCCAAAATCCTTGCCCAAACAAGAACTCGCTTCTAAGGCCACACCCTCGGGCAGGCTCATTACTATTCATGTCAGCCAGTCCAACTCCCGCTTGCTGGGGAGTCAAGTTCTACTCATAGTTGGCCATCGGGACATCGCAGAACTGTTCCATGGGGCTTCTAGGCCTGCCATCATTACAGAGCACACTGCCACAGCTTGCTCCCACAGGATGGGTTTGAACTGCCAGCATCAGTAAGCAGTTGTGTGTTTTAGCCACTGCACCATCAGGTCTATGAGTGGAGGTGAGGGAGCTAATGGGGCTTTTGCCGTTGGCCAGATGTGAATCCCTTTAAGGAATTACCCAGCGGCAGGGACTCCATAAAATGAAGGAAAGGTGATCTGGTGATGCAATGGTTATGAGCTTAGCTACTGACTTGAGGTTCAAACCCACCAGGAGAAAAGACCTTGTGGTCTGCTTCCCTACAGATTACAGCCTAGGGAGCCTATGGGTCAGCTCTACCCTGACATACAGGGTCACTGTGAGTTAGAAGAGGGGTCTGTCTGTCCCCACGAAAAGGTTGCAGTGTCAGAAATGCCATGAAAGATCTCGAGAGGTCAGAATCAACTCAATGGCAGTGGCTTTGGCGTTGTGTTTTGAGTCAGAATAGCCACAAAGCACACAGCAGCAGCAGCAGCAGCAGCAGCAAAGTGAAGGAAGGAACGCCATCCCTCGCACTCCAGAGACTTGCTCTTCTGGGTCTGCCTGACATACGCTCCCATCTCCAGCTCTCCCAGCCAGTTGGTCCTTCAGGCATCAACACTCACCTGCCCGCTGCAGGGGCTTGCCTGCCCAGGATGAGTGAAGTCTCCCTCTCTCCACTTGGCCCTAACTCAGTACCCACTTCCTCACTAGAGGGCAGTGCCAGGGTACACTCTCCCTGTTTAATGCTTTCTCCCAGCCCACTCCCCTGGCCTGCCACAGAGGCAAAGGGCTCAGGAAAGGCAGGATAAATGCATAAACAGTGTATTTTATAAAGCGTTTCTTCTGAATATACTCTTTCTACCTGTGTATGACAAATCACTAATTCCAGGGAGTTTTACAGTATCCAGAACCAATTGTGTAGTTAATTGTGGTTTAGTTGGCTCTGACATGTCCAAACCCATGCACAATGGAAGGAAGCATCGCCACGCCTTCTGCCATCTTTATGACATTGCTGTGTTTGAGTTTGTTATTTACAGTTGTTGTGTACTGCTTTCTAACCTAAAGGGCTCATCTTTCAACATAATATAAGACTACATTCTGTTGTGATCCATGGAGTTTTCACTGGCTGATGTGGGCGATGAGATAGCCAAGCTGTTCTTCATAGTCTGTCTTGATCTGGAAGCTCTCTGAAACCTGACACCTGGGTGAGCCTGATGGTATTTTAAATATTAGTGGCTTACTGTCCTGCATCACAGCAACTCACAAGACGCCACAGTACCATAAACTCACAGATGGGTAGTAACTACATTCTTTGTGATAAATTTGGGACTCTAAAGAGAATCCCACTAAGATACAAGCAAAGACTGCAGAACAGTGAGCACATGACTAGCACAATGCATTCCTTAAACAAGTACACGCATGCCTGCATCTGCACTGGTTATGGAGAATAAAACAATATAGAACTGGACATGTCTGCTGGTCTCGCTTCAGTCTAATCCTAAACCCTTTGAGACCTTTGATTTTGGCCATCTAAAACCAATGTCCTCTCTATAAAAGACATGGCGGGCCAACTCCACAAAGGTCTGGGTCAAAACTCTCAGCTTACCAGTTTCATGTGTTCAGAACCAGGGAGGTAAATGTCTTTAATCACCACCACCACCACCCACCCACACACACATAAAACACTGATAAAGATTTCAAATGGAGGAAAAGAAGTGGGTGCAAATGTAGTGGGCCTCTTTTTATAGTCCTGCAGTGTGAGAATGTTAATTAAAAGAATCTCAGAACCAGAGAGGATCTGAGAAAAGAAGGAGTGAGAATTTAATTTTAGGTGTTGTTTCATCAGGGTGCGGGGCGGGGGGTGGGGGGTGGTGGTGGTGGTGGGGGCAGCCAGTTTCTGAGTTACTTGAAGCGATTCTCAGGAACTTCATGGGCTCCCAAAAAGCTCTCATTGAAACTGTAAAGTGTAAGAGACCTATTTAATGAAAATCTCTCACCCCAGAAAAGAACTTGTTAATAGTGAGGAGCAAAAATTAGCAAATCTTAGAGCATTAAATGAGCATAACAAAATGTTAGCTATCCAAAGGGAGTTCTTCAAAGTGCCGCCCTCATCCATCTCTTGAAGCAGAAGTTAAAATCACAAAACGAACACACTGCTAGAATTTAGCATTGTGCACATTGCCTTAGCAAGAAGGTTGCAAGGTAGTCTCTTTGAGCAACTCAGCATCTACCAAGCAAGTGTCCCCTGTGTCACCCTACTGCACATCCTGGTGAGCAATAATTAAACTAATAGCATCTGGTCTACCTTGAGGATGGACCCCATTCTATTCAGTTCCTGGACATCCTTCCTTCTAACAACCATTTCCCTGCACCATTTCCCTCCCATATCAAACCCAGCTGTTGTCATCACTAGGAACTGCACAATTTCTGAAATGTCAGTGCTGACAATTCCTTCCTGCTCACCAAAGACCTCTTCATAGTTATTCGTCACTCCTTCAACCAGCCACACTATTGTTCATGGAGACTATGTTCAATGACCCCACCACTGTTTTAACGACAAAGTGCCCCTTCAGCCTTCATTTTCTTCCTTACCCTCCTTAGATTCCCCTGTCTATTGTTATAACCTTCCCCTTGCATATAGCCCAGAGCTTTGTCTTTCTCTGTTTATCACTTTCATCCCCCAGAACTTCAGCCTAATCATGTGCCCTCTCTATTCCTGTATCAGAGTTCTTGAAGTTTGCTGAGAAATTCTAAGTCTAGGATGAAGGGGGACCCACCGCCATTGAGTGCATTCCAACTCTTAGAAATGCTAACTAGGTTTCCAAGTCTATAAATCTTCACAGGAGCAATTATCCTCTTCTTTCTCCTGCCTCATGGCTGGTGGGTTTGGACTGCCAAACGGGGCTATCTGTCCAGTGCTTGCCCACCAGTGCCACCAGGGCTCCTCAGGATAAAGAGAACATCTTTAAATTCATGACCACTGCACTGAAAGGGAAAATAGCACCCAATACTAAAACCAACAACCCCACCTTTCTTTCCTCTGGTCTTTGCTTCACTGAGAAAGCAGAAATCATGAGAGAGGAGCTTTGCTATTGGCTCATCGGCCAGTCTACCTTATCTACCTCCACCTGAACCCTTCTGGTCAGCTTTCTTCCCTATACCCTTGGGACCAGGGCTGTGCCCTTCTCAGAGGCACATCCCTGCCCTCCCATCTTCTCAATCATTATTTCTGATTGCTCTCTTCTGCATCTTCAAAATCTTTCTTTACATAAAATCACTCCCTTCAAAAGGCAAATATCTTCCACCGTAAATAAACCATGCAGCTCCATATTCTCCTCCAGTTAGTCTCCATTTGTTCTGCGTCCCTCTGGAGAGGTGCTTCTCAGCCTGTGGGTCGTGACCCTTTGGGGGTTGAATGACCCTTTCACAGGGGCCGCCCGATTCATAACAGTAGCAAAATTACAGTTATGAAGTAGCAACGAAAATAATTGTATGGTTGGGGGGGTCACCCCAACATGAGGAACTGTATTAGAGGGTTATGACATTAGGAAGGTTGAGATCCACTGCTCTACAGCAAACTTTCTGATTTCTTCCCCTCAACCTAGTCCATTCAGATATCCAGACCGACCTCTCTAACTTTTGTCAGTCAATAAATGTCTTCCATGTCACAAATCCATGACCTGTTTCCACCCTTAAACTCTCAACAGCATACAATATAATTGAGCATCCCCTCCTTTTCAAAAAAATGCCTCCTCTGGCATTTGTGATTCTACTCTCTGATCGCCCTTCATTGCATGGGCCATTCTTGCCTAGCCTCCTTTGCTAGTGTCTCCTCCACTACCCAGCCCCGGATTATCAGAAGGCTTGTGGGTGGTGCCCTTCACTGTGAACTCTATTTCTAGGTGATCTCCATCCAAGCCCAGGGCGTTCATTCTACTTACATGGTAATGGCTCCATAGTCATGCCTCCTCCCTAATCTCTTCCTCATAACACTAGAGGTTACCATCTATCTATAATAAAAGGCCTTTAATAAGCACCCCCTACTCCTAAAGACCTCCCTACAGACATTGAGTTGATCCTAAGTCACAACAACCCAACAGAAGGTTCTAAGGCTCTAAACTTTTACCAGAGCAGACAGTCTCCTCATTCTTCTGCAAAATGGCAGGCAGGTTTGAATCACTGACCTTGCTGTCAGTAGTCAAATGCTTACCCAACAGTGCCATCAGGATTCCCTCCAAACAGGGGTGTTGAAGACATAAACCCACACGGAGAGACTTCATCCTCACTAGGCGCCCCCAGTCCAATAAAAAGCACCCATCTCTTCAGTTGCTCAAACCAAAACATTCTCCTTTCCTCATTCTCCATAGCCAAATCATCAGTACATCCTAGGTCCCTGAATCGTCATGATTCCATTTGTTATTCTTCATTTCCACTCCCCACGCTTCCCGGATTTATCATTCACCTCGGCTCCTGCCAATGCCTTTATCCTTGTCGCCTACACTCCCTTCTCTGCTTGGTGGAATGATTACTTGAAAAGCTGCATTAGGTGTTTTCGCTTGACAGTTTAACACCTTTTCTAGTAGCTTTGGAAAACTACATCCAAACTCAAGGTCCCAAACTATCTATCTCCTCCCAGTCTTTCCAATCTCATCTTAACACAGTCTCTCTTATTCACTATGCTTCAGCAGAGCAGCTTACCTCTGTTCTTCAAATTCCCCCAAATGTTTCCAGCGTGGGGCTTTTCCCCTCCATTTCTTTCATTGAAGTACTCTTGGTCCTTTTAATGGTTGACTCTTACATCATTCTTGAGAGATGATTGAAAACGCAGCCCGTCTTCAAATTGGTAAGGTTAGCAATTCTTCATTGAATGCTTTCCAGGATTATTATTTTCTGCTCTACCTTGCTTTGCTTTGTAAATTCCTCACATGACCATAAAATAGATAATTTGTCATACCTACCTTGCAAAATAGGAAATTGAGGCCAAAGAAGAATGATTGTCACTAAAAAAAGTCTGTAGGAAGTGGTTTCATGATTTAATCGCAATCCATGACACTATCCTGCCTCTCTCCCATTGCCTGTGTGTCTCCTTTTAGCACTGCTTAAAATCTATAATTTTCTTGTTTAATTAAATACGGTCAGTTTTCCCATTAGAATGCCAGGATAAGTTAGAAAGTATTGTTACATTCAATACATTCAAGCTCATGCATTGAAGGGTTTATTGCAAACAAAATAGGTTTAACTGTGTCTCTATGGTCAGAAGATAGCTGCAGACAAGTTCCCTCAATAATGGACGCTTCTTTAAAAAAAAATGTCCATCAAGAACAGTGATTTACTTGGCATTCTATGCTGCTCACCTTCCCCACATAACCGCTGAGGAAAAAGCGGGTGAATAAGCAAATGTGGTGAAGAAAGCTGATGGTGCCCGGCTATCAAAAGATATAGCATCTGGGGTCTTAAAAGCTTGAAGGTAAACAAGC
>NW_022103910.1:1174322-1191908 GCF_000313985.2 Echinops telfairi | reverse complement strand
TGTTAAAAAAAAAAAAGAACAGTGATTTACAAAGGAATCTGCTAGGCCAATTAAATTCAAGGGCATGGAGATCATCTCAGAAAGTTATAGTGACTATTTTGGGGGGATTCCAAAGGGAAAATCTTAATAGATGTTCTCAATAGGCACCAGATGATCAGGACTTATTTTAAAACTGCATTTTAAAACTGCATAAATGAGAAAGTTGTGCTAAGGAATATTTTCTATCACAACAAAGAACCTGCATATTCTTCCATGGTAGCAAGGAGTGTCCGCTAAGAGTTTCGCTAGGAAACCTTAACCCATCCGTCCATCTTACTCCCCCAACTTTGCCCCTCAGACGACTTTATGCTCTCCAAACTCAATGATCATTGAAAAGGAACACAACTTGTGTCCCTCGAGGGTGCCCAAACTCTTATTTTGATGTGGTCTAAATAAAAAGTACAAGATTTTTTGAGGAAAGGCGCAAGAGATGACATCACTTCCTCCAGAAGTGTATAGACCTACAGGGAAGATGTGCTGAGAAACAACAGCTTCACATTGTGATATTTTTGGACAATAAAGGTTGCTATGAGTTTGAAGCAAGGTTTCTATCATTTTTGCTTACCCTTGTCAGTAGGTCCCCTGTTTTTCCATCGCTGGATTCCCAGTGCCTGCCACATGGTAGATGCTCAGAAAATGTTTGTTGGCTGAAAGAATGCATGGTAGTTGGAATCAGGAAATGAAATTGCTTATAGGAATAACTCCTATTACCTAGTAAGAGCAATCACTACACAGTAATCACAGATAATTTGAGCAAATCAACTGTTTGCTTTCAATAATTGAATAGAATTATCTATGTTTTATATTTTTTCAGAAAAGTTTTACTATGCTGGCCCTGTCAATAATATTGGATTTGACATCCCTGAGGTAAGATGTTGTTCTGTCTGATTGTATTCTTTAATTACATTAACGAGTTATTGAAGAAGGAGAAGAGAATAGGATGAAGGGAGATGAGAAGAAAAGAATCAAATAATTCAAAATGTTTTTCTAGACCATCACTAAGAAAACCCTTTCCTAATGAAGCTGTTACCTCCATAAATACCTAGTACATAGTGGACACTTAAAAATGCTTGACCCCTTGGTTTGGACAGTCCAGCATTTAACATTTGATGCTCCTTTGGACTGTCGGGGAAATCTTCAGGGTCCCCTGAGTAGAAAACCTCCTGAGAGGAAGCCCAATTCCTTGTCCAGCAGGATTCTGGGTCCTCAGAAACTCCGTGTGAGTCGAGCTGCTTGGGAATTGTGAGAGAAGCCACCTGGGGCATCAGCAGGGCTTTGGAAAAGGCCTGCCATGCTGAGGAAGGAAGACACACCAACCACATTGGCATAAATTCCCCCCAAGTCTCTGTGACCACACTCTCCATGCCCACATCCTGAGCAACCGTTGGCAAGGCCCACAGCAAAGAGTGCGATTTTATCAGATGGCTGACTCCAAGTCGCCATGACAAAAGTCATGACGTTTTGATGTGGTGCTCCTGAGAGAATCTTCGGGGACAACATCAGAAGAATCACAAAAATGCAAGAGTGAATTTTTGTTTCGTTTTGTTTCCCAAGTCACCCTTTGAGTCCTCCAAAACCTGTGCACCCCTCTAGAAAGGTGAGTCCTCGATGAAGAACCTCTTTGGCATCATGCCTGTGCCTCCTCTCACAGCTTTCCTTTCTGTCCCAGCCCCTGGGCTCCTGCCCTGAGAACAGAACCCTGCAGAGCTGCGTCAAACTCCCAGTAGGCTGGGAGCTTCGAGCATTCCCTCCTCCATCCTTCCCCAGAGTTTCCCGTTTGCGCATCTCAGCCTATAAAGTTTTAGTAAGGAAGAACTCAGGATCCTTTCACTCCTAAAATTAGAGTGTGGGGGCTGAAGTTTTCCCAAATTGTTTTTGGTTTTTCCTTAAACTTTGTGATTTGAGTCATTTCTCCTTCCCTATGTTCCTGCTATCATGCACACTGTGTTGTCCTGGTGTTGCCGTCCGGTCTGTGCGGCACACAGTATGTCGCCTCACCCTGCACCCTTTCCATGATCTTTGTTATGTTTGAGCCCGTTGTTCTGCTCATCATGTCCTGTCTTCCAAGCTAGAGGACTCCTACTCAAGTGCTTCGCTGGCAATAAAGTTTTCTTCATCTAGTTTCAGAAGTACATCACCAGGTCTTTCTTCTTAGTCTTAATATGGAAGTTCTGCTGAACCCTGTGCAGCACAGGTACCTTTGCCCGTCTTTGACATGCTGGTGACATATCTACCATCATCACAGCAACATGCAAGCCACCTCAGTAAGACCCACAGACAGAAGAGTAGTGCCCACCTCCTTGTTACAGACTGATTTAAAATTTGCAAGGAGTTGAAAACAACTTAATTTCTTTTGAAAACAAAACAAAACAGAAATGTTAAAAATCTTTACTGAGATCACCTAAGACATTTGTGGGAAGTGCAGTACCAGAGGGTTAATGCTCCAGGAGACATTACCCAGAGTGAGGGCAGAGAGAGCGAGATGAGCTGACTCCGGGTCTGGGCTGATGAAGGATGTCCAGTTCTCCCACCTCTTCTGTCCCATGGCCTCAGCCAAAAAGGCCCTTGCCAAGGGCTGACCTGCCTCCCCACCTGCTCACCCCTGGGCCTGCCCAGCTGGGACACACCACCCATGCACCTAGGCAGCGGGAGGCCTTTGAATCCCAGCACGGGGGTCCATGTTGGTTGCACACCAGCCACAGCAGCCCAGGCCTCCCTGGCTGCCATCCGGTCAGCACACAGAGACTTGGCTTCCTTAATATGGGACAGATAGATACACTGCTAAGTCTTTATGTTTAAAAGACCTCCCCCACATCCCTTTCTTCAACTAAGCCACCAGAGCTAAGATTGGCACTCAGCACTCTGTCACTTAGCACTCCGTCTTCAGTCTCTAGGTACCATCTTCTCTCCAACAAACTTAGTCCCTTGGCCAAGAATGGAAGTCCTGCCTGGGGTCCTCTATCTTCCAACTATCTTCTGAATTAGAATTTAAAGATCCTTCAGGTTCCTTAGGAGTCCTGGTGGGTTATGCATTTGGCTGCTAACAATTAAGTCAGGAGTTCGAAACCACCAGCCACTCAGCAGGAGAAAGATGAGCTTTTCTGCTCCTGTAAAAATTACAGCCTTGGAAACAAAAATGGGGCAGTTCTTCTCTATCCCATAGGGTCGCTGTGCTTGGAGTTGGAATCTCAACTCAATGGCAGTGAGTGAGTGAGTGAGTGAGTGAGTGAGTGAGTGAGTGAGTGAGTGAGTGAGTTGAGCTCCCAACACACATAATAAGAACTTGTAGGTACTGATGGAACAATGAAATTACCCAGAATGAAACTGCCAAACCTCTGGCACTGAAAGAAGGCTGCTCTGGCACTGATCTGCTTGCGTCCTTCATGTCCTGGGCCCAGCTCCCTAAACACTCTTACCTCTTCAAACATACTATGTTCGCTTATTTCCTAATTTGCAAGCTACGACATATGTCCTCTTTCCTCCAAATGCTGTACCTTTTCCTAAACTCATGGAGAAATGAAAAACAATTCATTTGGCTTCCATGAGTGCATAGGGCATGTACTTAAATGCACAAGAAGAACTACAAGAAAACTAATGTATTATCATTGTTATTGTTATTAAACAGAGAAGTCAATAAAACTTTGAGTTGACTTCTATCCATAATTAATTCTCTGATTTTGACATTGGTTTGGTTAAATCCCTAACACTTCTGATGAAATTATAGCTGATCGATATCAGCAATAAGACTCATGGGAGCCCATAGATTTACAACATCTTCCAATTGAATGATGCCTTAGGATAATTCTCACAGCCAAGTCTCTGGAATACAATTTGTAGTGTTGATGCATCCACAGTCCCAAGGTTCTGCTAATTGCTAGAAACTTGTTATTTCTTAAGAAAAGCTCTCTCTTGGGCGACCTCTATCCAGTGGTCTAATTTATTCCTGCTCTGCAGCTTTATACTGTTTAGTCTATGTCAGTGGTCCTCAGCCTTCTTAATGCTGCAATCTTTAATACTGTTCCTCATGTTGTGGTGACCCCCAACCGTAAAATTATTTTTGTTGCTACTTCTTAACTGTAATTTTGCTACTGTTATGAGTCAGGCAACCCCTGTGAAAGGGTTTTTGACCTTCGAAGGGGTTGCAACCCACAGGTTGAGAACTACTTGTCTAGGTAGACTACAGAAACAAAATTCATAAACAACTATATTATATGAGAGAGTTTATATAAAGGGTAATTGTACATTAAGCATCCCAACCCAGTCCAGTCTAAGCCCATAAGTCCAACATTAGCCCATATGTCCGACATCGATCTACAAAGTCCTCCTCAAACTCACAAAACACATGAAATGATGCTGACTGCAGGAGGAAAGCCAAATCAGTGAATGTGTAAGCATCTGAACGCTGACAGGGGTCTCCACACAGCTGCTCCAGCACCCAGGGCTGCATCAAGGTAGGTCCATGTGGCTTCTCCTCAGGGATGTCTCACAGGAAGGGAGCCTTGCCAACTAAAGCAGGGAACTAGCTAAGGCAGCTGCACCCTGGTCCGACCATCAGAAAGCAAGAGACCTGAGAACCAAAAAGGCCAGGCTCACCAACCCATTTATCTCGCCACCCTTCAATTAATCCCACATGTGTTTATTGGCCAGGTTGGCACAATAAACCTTTACTATCACATGTACAAATTAAGCCTCTTTCTTCTTTTGTGTGTCAGGCTGTTCAAAGTTTTGCCAGGAGTTCCTTGTGCTTCCAACCCTACCATCCATCTCTCCATTCTTTTACCTTCTTACCTGTCCCCTCCCACTACCAAACCAAACCAAACTGCCATTCAATGGATTCCTACTTGACTCTCTAGTGGGAAGTAGAGCTGCTCTCATAGGGAATCAGAGGCTGAAGATCTTTACCAGAAAAGACGGTTTCATCTTTTTGTCATTGAATGGCTTATGGGTTCCAACTAGTGACCTTGTTTTTAGCAACCCAATGCACTATGCCACCAGGGCTCCTCATTCCCACCACCAGCAGAATCGTTTCCCTTGCAGATCGGAGAGTCAGCAAACCTCTACACCTACGGAGTGGCCTGTAGGGTGCTTTACACGGGGGCTCTGCAGTGAACACAAAAGACTCAGCTCAGTGCTTAGGGTCTTCCTTCCGTTTCCGATTCTCCATGGTTGTCAGAATACTTCTCTGTGATTCACTTTCAGCTATACACATAAGGATTCCTTAGACAATACTACACCATCTCCGTAAACTGCTCATTACCAGAAATGAATCTTGAAAGGGTCCGATGCCTTTTCTGATGCAGCCTTTTGTGCCATTAGAACTTGCTCCTCCAATGGCTTTCTCAAGCTCAGCAAATAGCACTTCACCCTTCCAGTAACTTGGGTCAAAGTCCTTGTGTCACCATTACCCTCGCCACCACTCTACCCCCTACAAAAATGTCCTCAACAGTAATATTGACTCCTCTTTTGAAATTAATCTGGAATCCTGCCACATGTCACCCCCCCACCCCCCACCTGGACTGTGGCCGTAGCCACCTCCATGGTCTTGCTGATCTCACTGTCTCCAGAGCACGTCTCTTCAACACAGCAGCCAAAGCAACCCATTAACCAAGCCACACCTCTGCCAAACTCTTGGAGGACCACACCCCTTGAGTGTGAGCTCGAACCTTTCCTGTGGCCCATGAGCTTGATTGCCCTTCGTGTTTCTGGCCTCATCTCCTCTCACTCTTCTCAGGTGAGGCAGACGTTTCCTTTCCTGTATTAGAACACCATCCTCCACTCTTAAGCCTCCTTGAGGTCTTTGCCTAAACACCACCCTCTCAGTAGCTCCAGTGTTGACCTCCCTACCTAAAATTGCCAACCAGCACTGGACTTGCCCTATTCTGGCAGCACCTAGCACGCCATGCCCACCTCTCCTACTTGATTTCTCTGTAGTGGTGATCACCATCTACCTACCATGATACTTGATTATAATATGTGGTTGCCTGCCTCTCCCAGCTAGACCATGAGCTACACAGGGCAGAAAGCCATTGGCTCTGTTCGGTATTCTCCAATGCATTGCAAGCTCATGCATGTCAGGCTTTCAAGACTGTGACCTTTGGGGAACAGATTGCCAGGTCTTTCTTCTGAGTCACCTCCAACCTTATGGTTACTAGTCAACCTCTTACCTGTTTGAGCCACCCCGGGATTCCTGTACATAGTAGGTACTCAATAAATGTCTCCAATGTTTGATTATCTAGCGGACACATGCCTGATGCTCCCCCTCTTTCTTGGCAGGGAGAATACCAAGTCTTGGTGGAAATGTATAATGAAAACCGCTCTCCTGTGGGCTGTGCCAATGCCACTGTCATTTGCTGCTGATGGTGCCTCACAGCTCAATATCACTCCATCTTGTGGACAATGAAGTTCTTCAAACTGAACCAACTGTAAAAAGGATGTAAAGAAGCTGCACAAAGAATATTCTCCAAAGAGCTTGGGCTCATCTAAATCCCCCAATGCAACTCCCTCCTCAGATTCTATAGATGCAATTAAACCCCTGAAATTACTGGTGTGATTTCAATTTCATGTTGCTCCCTAGCAGTAGCAAGCATCAATCGGTCCTCTCTCATTGGTCACCACAGAGCACACACCTGCTTCTTAGCTCCTCAGGAGTGGTGCTCCACTGTCCGTAGGAATAACGAAAGCTGGCCCACCACAGTTGGCTGGAGTTTGTGGAAAGAGTCTCAGGAAAGTGCTGTGCTCCAAATGTACCCCCTCCAGATAGCAGGGACTGCTGCTGGACCACCCAAGCAGCCCTGCGATGACAGCAGGGCAAACTGAGGGGCTCTGGGAACAGGCCTGTTGGTTCCCCAGGCAGGAGCCCAAGCTCCAGGCCACCAGAACTGAGCTGTGATGAGATCCTTTGAATAGTATCGTAGTCAGTGTGTGTGTGTATGTGTGTGTGTGTGTGTGTGTAAAAAGAGATTTCCCCTAAGGAACTGATACATACAATTTCAGGGCTGGAAATTCTGCAAACTATAGGGCAGGTAGAGAGCTTGAAACACCACCAGAATTTGTATGTTACTTTCTTGAAGCAGAATTCCTTCTCTTGGAATTTCAGGTTTTCCCCCTTCAGGCCTTCTACTGATTGGATCAGCCCCACATTATTGAGGGTAATCTCTTTCACTCAGAGGCAAATGACTGTAAATATCAATCCCATCAGAAAATGCCATCACAGCAATATTTAGTTTAGTGTCTGACCAAATAACTGGGCACCATAGCTAAACCAAATGGATACATAGTATCAACCATCACAAATACAGACATCATAATCTCACTTGGAACCTTCAGACCAAATACTCCACCCTGACTACAGCTGACCTCAGCATGAAATGACTCTCCATTCATTCATTCATTCATTTTTAACTGTAATATTTCTGCACACTAATGCACCAGCAACTTGCTCAGATGCTAGGAAGCACTGTTTGCAAACCAGAACTCCTATCTTCATGGAGTTTATAATCTCCTGAAAGATTAAAATCAAGTGACAACCCCACCAATAGACACATTAATTCACATAGAGATGCACACCTTCAGGGTCCTCAGGAACTGGCAGTGGACTGACCTTTGGCCAAAAGTCCTGCCTGCAGCCTTACCGCCTCTTGCACTGTCACCCTTCTCCGAGACTCTGCAGGACCACACAGTGTGCACTGTAGCCCCCTCCACCTCAGTGCCCTCCTCCCACCCCTCCTGCAAGCATGTCTGGATCCAATGGCTGCCTTCTTATTCCTGCTAAGGGGCTGGAGCCTGGTGATTGGATTAACTTTAACGTGTGTGGGTCTTTTATATATGGCTTTTGTATATGGCTTTCCTCTTTTGAGGTCAAAAGAGGAAAAAGAACAGCTTAGAAATGCAAACAGCTATTAATTACTGTGAAAACAAAACAAAAAAAGCAAAGGCAGGGTGGGGAAGCCCTGCTCACTGCCATCAAGTTCATTCCAACTCATAGTGACCCTGTGCGCACAGAGTGGAACCCCCTTGACTGTTCAAGGCTGTAACCTCTCAGAAGGAGATCACTAACCCTGTCTTGCAAGGTGTCTTCCAAGGTGTCTCTGGGACTCTGCAGTTCAAACTGCAGAGTGTTTTGCTAACATTTAAGCATCTAACCATTTGTGCTACCCAGAGGGACTCACTGACTATTCCAAACAGCAGGCTGCAAAAATCACAACACAGATCTGAGCTTTTCTGAACTATGGGGGACACAAGTATAACACTCTCCTTTATGCTGAATAGAAAAGTCATGCCGAGGCTAATCTAGGCTATGCCTTAGGACACAATGGGGTGAAGATCGTGTTACCCACACAAATAGCAAAGCGAGTGCCTAACTGTTCATCCGCCTTCTGACTGTGGAGACACTGGTCCTTCCAACCGGAGATCTCCCTCCTCAATAAAGATCTCCGCAGCCAGCTAAGGCTCTGAGTAGCCTCTGTAAGCGTCTTTGGGTAGGTCCAATGATTAATGTTTAATTACTAACAGAAAAGTTGGCTGTTCAAATCTACCCAAAGGTGCCTCTGAAGAAAGGCTGGGTGAGCTACTTCTTAAAAAAAGCAGCCATTGAAAACCCCATGGAGCCCAGTTCTACTCTGACACACATCAGGGTTGCCACGAGTCAGTGTCCACCTGTGATGTACATAACCTTGGAATCATTGCCACAGCCATCCGAGCACATGTGAAAAGATAGGGAATCAGTTCACTTGTTTCCTGCCACCCCACCTGCTTTCCCCTGCCATTATCTCAAACATGATTGAAATGTGTGTATGAGATAGGGAAATAGGGGAAATAAACAAACACAGAGAGCAAGAGAACATTTCAGATGCAACAGGTTTGGGTTAAACATAGAGGTCCATATTTGAGATTAACCTAGCTAAGTACACAATAATGCCACTAGATAAATGATCCAAGAGGAAAATGGGATGTTTCTCTGCCCCTAAATACATCCTTGGTGCTCTGAAATATCACTCTCAGATTCACTTTTGCAAAATGAGAAAGTGCTTCAATATTTGAGACTAGAATGCAAGCAGACCTAGTTGGAGAACAGTCAAAATCATGATTCAACCCTCTGGTAGAGCGGGTAACTGAGATCATGTTTAATTGTCGCCCCAGAAACCAGGGGGTGGGCATTTAAATGGAGAGGGGGCAACAACCCTAACGCAAGTTTTCTAAGACCAGTTTGCTGTGGGTGTGCTGGGTAGAGGAGGAGGTGACAAGAGTAAACTAACAATGTCCCAGCAGTACTCAATGCTTTTCCCATTTTTCTCACCCACGGAGATTGCTGGAGTTTCAGAATCACCATAAAGTAATTTAAAGATTTCTCTATCATTTTTCCTGAAAAAAAGGAAAAGTCTCCAAAACCAAAGAACCCCGGAGATCCATTCCTTTGGGGGATCACAGAGCCTTCTGTCCATTTGGAAGAGAATGTCAGCAACGTGGTACATAAATTTTAAAATATATTATCAAAAGAAATTCCAGTCCCCAGGGGAAGCTTTGTTATGTGCAGGTCCAGGCAGAATATTAAGAAAGTTTGGAACAGTATAAACACATCCCTTGGAATGTTCTTGGCTGTCAGTTACAGAGAACTGACCTCAACCTGACTGACCACACACAACAGGAAGGGATTGGCTGGTTCTCAGGATGGCTGGAGCTCGGACTTCAGTGTCAGTCTGCCACAAAGGGTCATGCTGTCACCACCCCTTCCATTTCTCTGCAGTCATTTTAGTTTGGGCTCCCTGGATATTGATTTCACATTCAGTGTGAAGTATGAAAGACAAGAGAGCACCTTCATCCCGAGCCCTGCCTTCCATCTGCACTGAATTGGCTGGCGTCACTTGCATCCTGCCAATCAACTTTGACCCCTTAGGAGTTAGTCTCCCAGGAACCAAACAGGGCCCTTAATGGAAAGTGGGACCATTGCAATGGGAGTAAAAAGGGAAAGGTGGCAGCAACAGAGACCATGGGGCCTAGAATTAGGTCAGCTTTTGAGTTCTAACTCTCCTGTTTCCCAGGCCCGCTTTAACAGATTGCCATAAACGAGGTGGCTTAAAGCAAGAAAGGTTTATTTTCTCACAGTTCTGGAGCCTAGAAACCTGATATGAAGGTGTCTGCAGGCCATACTCCCTCAGAAGGCTCTGAGGGGAAGTCTGCCCCATGACCCTTACCTAGTTTATGGTGGTTGCTGGCAGTTCTTGGTTTCTCGGCTGGCAGCTACTTTTACTCGTCTCTGCTTCTGGTGTCCATGGTGTGTGTGTGTGTGTGTGTGTGTGTGTGTGTATGTGTGTGTTCAAATTCCCTCTGGTGACTCTGTAGAGTAAGTGGCCGATTGTTAACCTCAACGTCAGCGGTTCAAAGCCACCAGCCTTTCCAAGGAAGAAAAGTGAGGCTATCTGTTCCCTTAATGATTTCCAGGCTTGGAAACAATTGACTTGGGTGATCGTGGATGAGGACACCAGCCATGTTACATTAGGGCCCACCCTACTCCAGTATGGCCTCCTCTTATCTTGATTACACCCCCAAAATCCTCTATTTTCAAATAAGGCCTTAGTCATAGCAGATTGGTTAAGTATGAAGCTACTAAACCTAAAAGTGGATGATTTGAACCCATCAGCCACTCCAGGGGAGAAAGATGATTCCATAAAAGTTGAATTCCAGGTAGCAGAAGGACATTGGGCCTCCACTCAAGTACTCCCTCAATGCAGTTGTATGAGCCTCTAATAAAATGATTTTTTAAAAAGTTGAATTCCATAAAAAGCTAGCCTAAGAAACCCTGTAGAGAAGTCCTGTTCTTCCCTACAGGATCTTTACTAATTGGATTTGACTTGACAGCAATATGTTTAGTTGGTTTTTGGCTTAATTCTCCTAGCCTCATTGTCCTCATCTGTAAACGGCAACTGCAAAAATATTCACTCTATCGAGATACAAGGAGTCCTGGTGGTACCGTGGTCAGGTGTTGAGCTGCTAACTGCAGAGTCAGCAGTCTGAAACCACCAGTCAGGCCACGGGAGAAAGATGGGCTTTCTACTCCCATAAAGAGTTACAGCCTCAGAAACAAATAGGGGCAGTTCTACCCTGTCCTACAGGGTCACTATGAATCAGTATTGACTCAGTGGCAAGAAATATGTTTTCTTGGTTATAGATACTGTGATATTCAAATGAGAAAACAAAAAAAATTTTAATCATTTTATTGGGGGCTCATACAACTCTTATCACAATCCATACATACACCAAATGTATAAAACACATTTGTATATTCATTACCCTCATCATTTCTCAAAACATTCGCTCTCCATGTAAGTCCCTGGCAACAGTTCCTCATTTGTCCCTGGCCTCCCTGCTCCCCCCTCCCTCATGAACCCTTGATAATTTATAAATTATTATTTTGTCATATCTTACACTATCCAATGTCTCCCTTCACCCACTTCTCTGCTGTCCATCCCCCAAGGAGGAGGTTATATGTAGATCCTTGTAATCTGTTCCCCCTTTCTCCCTCACCTTCCCTCTACCCTCCCAGTATTGCCACTCTCACCACTGGTCCTGAAAGGATCATCCATCCTGGAATCCCTGTATTTCCAGTTCCTATCTGTACCAGTGTACATCCTCTGGTCTACCCAGATTTGTAAGGTGGAATTGGGATCCTGATAGTGGGTGGGGATGAAGCATTTAGGAACTAAAGGAAAGTTGTATGTTTCATCGTTGCCTAGAACAGTGCTTGGCATATAACTCAAAGTATTATGTTAGGGTGTGTGTTCAGCAGAGCACCCTGTTTCCTAATTTTTATTGCTCCCATCATGCCTAGCTCATTGGAGAAAAAGACTGTAGGCTTCCTACATACCAAACAATCCAGAGAAAACAGCCCTTACCCACAAGACCCCACTCCTTTCCAATGCTGAAATGGTTCCTTTGGTTCTTGATTTCTTGTCAGTGTTACTGGTTTTATTAGAGCTTGGCTGGGGGCATGTTTGATGAACTATATGTTCAGATCATGAACAATAAAGAAAAATTAAAGGAAACATTCAACTTCCCCAAGACAGAAATGTTACAACCAGGCCAAGAAGGATTTATGAAAGAAATGGTGTGTGTGTGTGTGTGTGTGTGTGTGTGTGTGTGTGTGTGTTTAATTAAACTTGTTTCCTTAAAAAAAAAAGACACACATTCAAGACGTGAAGAAATAAATGTAACATCTGCAAAGTTAACAATGACGTCTGCCTTCAGACAAAGTAACCCAAAATAGCTAGTGAGAGAACTGACAGAGCCACATCCTGGCTCCACCCGGATTTGTTAGTGGGGGGTGGGGGGTAGATGATCCTCACAGCTAGTAGATTCCAGGTCTGAATCTAGCTGCCTGTTTCCCAATCATCACAGGGCATTTCTCTAATATTCCTGTCATTTTACCTGGCAATCAGTGTCCCATAGACACAAAAGAGATTGATTTGATTTCTAATTTCTGGAAATACCTTCTGGTTCTGTCCTGTACCATGACTTTGAAAATTCAGAACGAAACCCTTCAGCAGCCTTCAAATGTTACCAGCTTGAACTTTCCCCCCCTCCCATCCATCTTCCTCTTAAAATGCAGTGACAAAGCCAGATTATTTCCTCTAATATCTTGATCTCCTCACTCCTGAAGAAAAGAGTGCATGCAGCAACGCTACTGAAGCTGAAAACAAGGATTGCTTCTTCCAGCTCAAACTTTTCTGGATTCCCTGAAACCCAACCAAAATAGGAAGAAATAAAACATTGATGCAACCTGAGTTGCATCATTGAGTCATAATGAGTCTTCAACTCTGTAGTAGTGAAAGGAAATTTGAGAGGGAACAGAGAATCTTACTGAAATGATCAGAGGGTTATGATAAAGTTTCTGCATGAAGATAAACAAAAATGCTTAAAACATGTGAGTATGAAGGACAGGAGAAAAATAAAAGTAATAATAATTTTTTTAATGCTAGCATTTTCAACATGTCATTGTGCTAAGTATTCTACCTACATTTCAATATCTATTGCTTAATGCAGGTCTTATAGAAGAGGAAGTTGGGATTAGTTGTTTCAGTAGTGGGCCCAATGTTGCATGGGTAACACAAGGAATCAGTGAGCTGGGATCCCAGGCTCTCTGACTCCATGCCCATGCTCCAAGAAGACAGTCTTAGTAATTTAACCAGAGGCTATATAATAAGGATATGTTTTTAACCTTATGTTTTTAGTTGTGGCTTGTTGAATATGTTAACTCAAGCAGACTGAAAATAGAGGTTGATTATAAAGAGTTTGAGGGTGATGTTGGCCCAATGATAGAATTCTCACCTTTCATACAGGAGACCTGGATTCAATTTCTGGCCATTGCACTTCATGTACAATCACCAACCATCTCCATGTTGCTGTGATGCTGAACAGCTTCTAGACTAAGAAATATTAGGAAGAAAGACCTGATAAACTACTTCCAAAAATAGTTATTGTTGTGTGGCATCAAGTCAATTCCAACTCATGGAGACTCATGTGACAGAATAGAACTGTCCCACAGAATTTTCTTGGCTGTAATTATATTATCAGGTTTTCTCCCATGAGGCCATTTGGTGAATTCAAACAACCAACCTAGGATGTGGCCCTGTCGGTTCTATCACTAGCCATTTGGGGTACCTTTTTTCTGAAGACCAGAGAAATCAAACTCACTGCCATCATCAAGTTGATGCTGACTTACAGGAACCTTATAGGAGAAGTAAGAGCTGCTCCTCTGAGTTTCTGAGACTAGAAATCTCAGCCTTGTCTTTCTTCCATGGAGCTGCTGGTGGTTTCAAATTGCTGACCTTTTGGACTGCAGTCCAATGTGTAACCACTACATCACTAGGAATCTTTTATTCTCAAGCTAAGCACAGTCGTTAAGTTTGCAGATTTTACTTTTAGTTTTTCACATTTGAGACATATGCGTGGGTTTTGGTGTTGTTTATAGTTTGGGTTTTGGCAGGAAACAGTTTTGATTTTTAAAAATACACACTTTTTCTTCCATAAGCCCTTTTGGACTGATGACAACCTTTCTGTGCAATGGAGAAGCTGGTTACCTACATGTGCCCCTTAAATTCTCTTCAGAGCTCATGCTACTAACTGAACCACTGGAGGTTGAAGTCCACCTAAAGTCACCTTAGAAGAAAGGACTGATTATCTACTTGTGTAGACTTAGCTATTGATCCCTTGGGCTCAACGGGTACCAGCAAAATTATAGATTAGGCAAACAAGTCACCCAGATGCTCTACAACAAAGACAAGGGAAGCCAAATGAAGCAAATACCTGTGATAGTCCTGGAACACTTAGCTTCAAAGTAAAGAAGTACATTGACTACTGACTAGAAGAAGAAACTAAACAAGAACAGAGAATGAGGCGACAAATGGTTCAGTGAATTATCAACTTGCCTAACATACAGTGTGAGTCATTTAAAAGTTTTGCAAGCAATGATCTGATCAGGGAAGGAGCTTGATAATCAGACCAAAGACTGCACCAAGCTCCCCATCAGCTAACAACAAAAAGCAACCATGCCCTCTCATCTAAGGCATAGCCACAGCCACACCTCCTGCAGCTTCACTCACTGGATAAAGGACACAAACTTCACCTCTACAACAAGAGCACATTGGAAGGTCAACTGAGAAGAATTAAATAATTAGAAGATGGAATTTGTGTGATTGAAGACAAATTTCTCAATTTTATCAGAAACGATCAGAAACACATACACAGAAAGCTTGAGTGAATTTTTTTTTAAGTTTAAGAATTATCTATGGCACCATCAAGAAAAATACTTCATATGTGATTTAAAATAAAAACAGGAAGATACCAAACAACAGCCAACAGAGAAATGTGTCGAGGATTTGTTGAAAGAAATTTCCCTAATATTACAAAAGGCAAGAAAACATCCACTAAAGAAGCTCAGCAAATGCAAAACAGGCAAATCTCTCAAGAAAATCACAAAGACATATTGTAATCAAACTTGAAGACAAAGACAAAAAAAATGAATTTTGAAAACAGTTCAGTAAAAATGAAAATGGGTTACAAATGAGAACCAAGCCCTGATTTCTTAGCAAAAACAATACAGACAAGGAGGTGATAAAATGACATCTGAAATCCTAAAGGTAAAGAAAAGCATGACAACCAAGAAATACACTAGTATATCCAACAAAATTGTCCATCCATAATTAGGCACAATTAGGACATTTCCAGATCAACAGAAGTAAAGGGAACTTGTAAAAGAGAAAAAAAAGAAAACCACACCAATATTCCTAGAGAAATACTAAAGGGGTGAGAACCAGAAACAATGTGTAGCTCTTTTTCCTTTTGGGACCATTGCTGACACAGCAGCAGTGAAAACGAAGTTCAATCCTTTTATGTCTTTGGACCAGAGTAAAAAGCACAAATGGCATTTCAATGCACCTTCTTATGTTTGCCAAAAGATTATTTCTTCCCTTTTTCCAAGGAACTAAGACAAATACAGTATTCATTCCATGCTCCCCTGCAAGGTTGATGAAGTTCAGGTTGCACAAGGACACTATCTAGGTCAGAAAATTGGTAAAGTAGTCCAGGTTTACAGGAAGAAATATTTCATCTACATTGACTGGGTGTATGGAGACAAGAACTAATGGCACAATTGTACCTGTGGGCATTCGTTCCAGCGGAGTGGTTATGACTAGGCTGAAACGGGACAAAGACCACAAAAAGATCCTTGAATGGAAAGTCAAATCTTGCCAAATAGGAAACATAAAGAACAAACATAAGAAAGAATCAATTGAGAAGATTGGTAAAATCATCATATATACAACTACCATTAAAAAGGGAAATATATATACTAACAGGAGCTCTCCAGATAGCAATAATGGTAGAAAACAACTTGAGATTAATACACATGACAACAACATCCAGAAGCCAAGCTAGACATAGAAATATCCAAAGTAAAATAAATCTATAAAATTGAAAATAAGGATCCAGAGGTATCCATTTGTAAATATGGCAACAATGAGGCCAAAAGAGGCCATGCAATTGCTATAGACTATCAAATAGAGGGGAAGTCAAGAAGATTTCAAAGTAGAAAAGATAATTTTGAGCTTTGGGGAAAATATAATAAATTACACAGTAACCTCAAGGAGGATTAATAAACTTCATCACAATGAAAAGGGGGAAATCATAAATATTTAATAAAAATAAAACAAAAGCAATGAAGGAATTGATAAGAAAGGCTATAAACACAGTGAATGCAATACAAAAATTATGTGGAACAAAGAAACCAGAGGCAACACAAAAATAAAACAGTAAAATGATAACAATAAATTCATACCTATCATTAATTGCACTAGATGCAAATGGACTAAACTCGCCAATCAAAATATAGAGATTATGAAAAATATAAGAAAATATGACCTTTACGTGCAAAGACAAATAATATATATTAAAATCAAAGAATTAGCAAAAAATTCTAAAGAATGGCAATATTCATTTCTGATAATATTGATTTTTAAGGCAAAAGCCATCATAAGAGACAAGAAAGAACATTGTATAATGATTAAAGGGCCAACAACAGATATTAAAGGGCCAACCAGAAGACATATCTGTAATAAAGGTCTATGAACCCAATGAAAAATCACCAAAATACACATATCAAATATTAACAGAACTGAAAAAAGAAATAGACAACTCCATAATAATGGTAGGAGACTTTAGTAATACACTTTTGTTGAAGGTCAAACCACAAGAAAGAAACTCAATAAAGACACAAAAATAAAACACAATCAACTAACTTGATCTCATCAACATACACAGAACACTCCACACAGCAGCAGCACAAGAGACACTTTTCCAATGCACATGGAATATTTCCATGGACAATATGTTAAGCTACAGAGCCGGCATCAATAAAATTTTAAATATTGAAACTCTATAAAGCATCTTCTCAGATCACAATGCTATAAAATTACAAATCAGCCACAGAAAGATCAAGGGTGAAAAATCAAATGAATGGAAATTGAATAACATCTGCTTAAAACTATTGTGTACTGATGAAACACACAATACTCCTCTGGTTCCTTGAGTCTTCCTCACCCACCCCCACCCCCACTATCATGGCGGCCTTTCACTGCGGGCTAGACCAAAGCATGTACACAGGTACAGATAAGACATAAGAGCTCACGACACATGGAATCCAGGAACAGGAATGGGAGTAGCGATACCAGGAGGGCAAGGGAATGGTGGGGAGAAGAGGGGAGAAAGGGGAAACTGAGATGATAGACACATAACTGCACCACCACCACCCTGGCCAGGGGGATGAACAACAGAAACCATGAGGGACGGGAGACAGTGGTTGGTGTAAGATGTGAAAATAATAATAATTTATAATTTATCAAGGGGCCATGAGGTGGGGGGAGCTGACACCAAGGGCTCAATAGCAAATAAATGTCTAGATAATAATGATGCCAACATATGTACAAATGTGCCTGATACAATTGATGTATGGATTGTTGCAAGAACTGTAAGAGCCCTCAATAAAATGTTAAAAAAAAA
>NW_022103910.1:1161729-1167537 GCF_000313985.2 Echinops telfairi | reverse complement strand
AAGTCTGGAACTGATATAACTCCCATGGCTCAATGTTCAGCCAAACAATAGACAGGTCTACAAGAGGAAAGATAACACTAGTCAGATATGAACACTTTAGCACATCAGCTGGTTGAGATCAAAATGGCAGCATTTATCCGAAGACAAGGTTAAGAAGGATTAAGGAAGAACAAGAGAAAATGGGATAAGTGATGTCACACTGTAGGGACTGCAGTCAATGAAAGAAAAACTTGTGAACAACCGTCTAAGCAGCAACTATAGTCTCTTTCTGTCTGGAGCTAGCTTTTGGAAAATCACTTACTCTAGGAAGCCCTGGTGGAGACTCTTCTTCGGGATCGCATAGCACCCTCCACTTGTCATGACCACAGCACTGAACATTGTGTTTGCCTATTTCTCCATTTGTCTCTCCCACTATGGCCTTAACAACCCAAGGACCCAAACTGGTTCTCTATCCCTAGGTGAATTAATGGCATTGTCGAATGAATGGCATTGGAGTAAAAACAAAAACACAATGATCATGTGAGAATTTTTCTTAATCTTTATAGCAATTCTATGCAGCCGGTTGTATAATTCCCAATGTTTATCATGTTTGTAAAATGAGGCTCAAAAAGAGACCACCGGGAAGCCAATGGTGAAGGCAGGCTCAGTCCTGTGAGCATCCAACATTGAGAACTGGAACAACACAGTGGAAATGAGCACAAATGTGGAGTACAGGTAGAGCTCCATTCATATCCTATTCTGACTTCTATTCTACCATCTGTTAAATAGGGACAAACACGGAACCCATGTATTAGTATCGCTGGGATATAATGTAAGCAAAACAAGTATGCAATGTTTCACATAGTGGCAAAAATCTGCTGATAGTCTGTCATGATCCTAAGAGGCACCTATTGGACAAGACCAGAAATCAGAAAAGGAGCACAGTTCCCAATATATCATCTGTGGAGGACGAGCCTTTTCATGCTTTCAAAGTCCACCTAGTCTCTTATCTATGAAGAAGTCATCTGTTTCCTTTTCAGGATTCCCCTCCTCCAGCAGCACTCTGTTGAGATACAAATTCTGATCAGGACAGGGCGATCTTGGACCAGACACAGAGTGCCTGCATTCCCTCTGCTGTCATGTCCCATTGCCACAAGCTCTCGCCATCCATTTATTGTCATTACCAGGAAAGGCCTTTCACCCAGATAGATAACAACAGGGCTACTTTACTGCAGCAACAATCAGAGAAACCCTGTAGAAGTGCTTTCTGTCAAAGAATACCTAGGTAGGAGAAAAGCTGAACTACTTGGTTTTTTTAAAAAAATCACCAAGAAATGAAAACCCAGCATTCTTTCAGGAACTAGCAACTCTACGTTTTGAAGATTCCCACCTCTAACCCAATTTCTGCTTTCTTTTTTCTGTTTTGCTTTAGTTGTTCTAAACTTGAAAGCAATGGGAAAGATAGATCCGTGCTATCATTTTTTTGATGCCCTTGGGTAAACAACTAAGATTTTCTATGCCTGTTTCTCATCTGTAACATAGGGTATGCGTTCTGCTTCCTGGATCACTGTGTGGCAAGTGCAGCATATTGTGTTTGGCAAGTCCACCCACTTCTATCCAGGTAATTCCAACTCATAGTGCTCCAATGGGACAGGGTAGAATTGCTGCCCAGATTTCCTAGGCTGTAAATCTTCATGGGTGCTGACAACCTTGCCTTTCTCCCTCAGATTGTGGGTTCAAACTGCTGACCTTGCAATGAGCAGCCCAACTTTCAACCTCCTGTGGCACCAGGGCTCCTTCCTCAGTTTGGCAGGCACCCAGGAAATATTTCTTCTTCCCTTTCCTTCTTCCTTTGATCTAGTTTTAACTGCTTGCATTAAAATAAGCATATAGTAGTAAATAGAACATTAAAACAATGTTATGTGTAGGCAAGAAGAAAACACGAAGTTTAAATTCACCAATGAAATATACTGCCACTTCACAGAAGCGTTATAAAGATTAAGAAAAATTATCCACAAGGCAAGAAGTTCTGGTGATGTAGGGGCTTACAGATTGACCTACTAACCATAAAATCAGATGTTTAAACCCGCCTACTATTCTGCAAGAGAAAGATGAGGTCTAACTCTATAAATATTTAACGTTGCAGATAGCCAAAGGGGCAGTTCTACTGTGATCTATAGAGTGGCTATGAGTTGGAATTGACTCCTTAAGAGTGAAGCTTTATTTTGTTTTCTTTAGAATGAATTTACATATTTAAAAACATTTAAAGGAATGTATTCTGAATCTATTTTCCTTAGTGGGCAAGGAAAAGAAACTACATCCCTGAATTTTTAATACTTAGCGTACACATCCCAATAATCTGACAGTTTTACAAAGTTCTCAGAGTTGTTTAAGTTGTGAAATCTTAGATGACAAGACAGTGGGTGCATGGGTAGAGAGCCTGACCTTTGTGCCATCTGCACTTAGCCTGACCATTTTGACTAACCTAAGCTTTAGGCCATTGCCCATGTGTCCGTTTCCTATAATTGAGGTAAATTGCCTGTTGCTGTGATGAAACAGGTCCAACTTCTTTCAATGGCACAGGAACATATCTTTTATTGAAGCAGTACAGAGAGTGAAGGCCATGGCTTTCTTGTCCTTCATAATGCCGACTAGATTTATCTCTCTCATTTTCCTTTCTCTCTCTTTTCTGGGGAAATGAGGAGCCCTAGAGGCATCGTGGGTCACCGAAACGTTATTAATTCAAATCCGCCAGCCACTCCATGGGAGAAAGATGAAGTTTTCCACTCTCATAAAAAGTTACCGTCTCAGAAACAGGGGCAATTCTACCTTGTCCGATAGGGTCACTATGAATCAGAATAGACTGGATGGCTGTGAGTTGAGGGGTTTTTTGCTGTTGTTTTCTTGTCTCTGTCTTTTCTAGGAGAAAGAAAGAAATGAAGCAAGAAGCTGTGATTGCAAAACATACCAACTAATTTGCCTAAATATTCCAGGAAAAGTGGAAACAAAGAAAGATGAGAGATGCCTCCCTTAGAAGTCATAGCCTTGAGGACTTGACCTTGAACTTACCAGAGTGGTATCTCCAAGCCTAAATGCTTATGTGGGCCATTCAAGGAGCCCTAGTAGTGCACTAGGTTAAGTATTGCATTGCTAACTCAAAGGTCATCCATTCAAATCCACTAGCTTTGCCAAGGAAAACAGATTTACAGTTTTAGAAACCTTATGGAGCAGTTAGTTCTTTTCTGTCCTATATGGTCGCCATCAATAAGAATCAACACAATGTCAATGAGTTTAGTTTTGGTTTGGTTTTCTATTTCTAAAATTTGCTGTTGCTGTTGTTTTTGTTGATAGTTTTTATCAAGTTGGCCCCTACCCAAGGGATCCTTGTGCATAAACAAAATATAATGTTGCCCAGTCCTGTACCATCTAGTGACCAATGGTATTTCAATCCACTGCCATTGAGTAGATTCCAACTCAGAGTGACCCTATAGGGTAGAGTAGAAATACCCCTTAATTTTTTTGAGGCAGGAAATTTGTATGGAATCCAACAACCTTCTCTTTACCTCATGAAGCGGTGCTTGGTGCTAGCAACTCAAATTAATTTCCATTGCTTCACTGCTGATATCGTTAAATTTATTGTGACAGCCATTGTGTCACTTCATCTCATTAAGGATTTCTCTCACCTTTACTGGTGATGCTACCTGATGTTCTTCTCCAGCAATCAGTCTTTCCTGATGACACATCCAGATTAAAAGAGTCAGAATCTTGGATACTATTCCCCGACTCATTGATTTCTCATTGGCTCATTTTCAGAATTAGATCACCAGGACTTTCTTCCTACTCTGTCTTGGTGTCAAAACTATTCTGAAGCCTGCTGGTACTTGAAATGCCAGTAGCATAATGTCCATCATCGCAGCAATAGGAAATTTACCACAATTATGAGAAACTGACACCTGGGTAATGGGCTTAAGGCTTATGTTGGTTAAAATTGTCAGGCATAGTGCAGATGGCACAAAGGTCAGGCTATCTCCAAAATGCCACCCACACACATGTCATGTAAGCCAGGCTTTCCTTCATTTTTACTTTTTCTCCTCTATGTCTCTCATTTCAGTCAATTTCCCAGTCAGTAGCTCTTTAAAAGCTCAGCTCCCCCACACATCTGTTGCAATAGCTTTTCTCACTATTAAATAGCCTTTCCTCTGAATTGCTGGGCAGGACAGGGTGATTTGCAGGACATTTCCTCTTGTGAAGGGACCCACAGAACTCCAAATCTTATATCTTAGATAATAAATCCAGATTGTTTACATGCAGTTCCTTACACTTGTGCCCCTTGACATTTAAATTTCTTTGAAGCACTTCCAATCTTTAGCCAATGGCTCCATTTTGGCCTTTTGCTTGTTGAAAACAAGAGCACAAGTCTCCCTAAACTGTTCAGAGAGAACCAAGAGAAGAAAGCTCATTGAAAAGAGTAATCAAGGACTGAACAGAGTCAGGTCCCAGTCCTAGCCCCAGGAGCTCCAAAGACCCTCAAAGGCATGGTATACGAAGGGATCCCCTCAGTAAGAAGAGAAGAGGATCAATTGAGACTGCCACATGAGGCTCAGCTGCTCACAAGCTTGTCAGTCACATGCCTTTACATGGATATACAGAAGACTACAGTAAACAAAAAGACCACTGAAATTGAAACCAGTAAACTCTAAGAAGTGGTTTGTAAATTTGTCAATGAAAAGAAAAAGCATGTAAACACTCAACACACTTAGCATATATACAATGAATGCTCAGTTAAAAAAAAGTGTTGTCATGTAGTCATTTCTGACTCACAGTAGCCTTAGATAGGCTTTCTGAAATTGAAATTGTTTATGGGGGCAGAAAACCCTCATCTTTCTTTTGCAGAACAATATGTGAGTTTGAACTGCTGACCTTATCGTTAGCAGCCCAAAGCCTAACCCACAATGCCACTTTAAGTGCTCAATAGTTGGAGTTATTGCTCTGTTGTTATTACCAAACAAGTTAAATCCAATCAAGATAAGAAAACTGTGTTTGGGTATTACCATTGAGCTAAAAAATTATATCCCTTAAGGTGCAAAGATCTACGGACATTCTAGAAAAAAAGGAGGCAAATGAATCAGAATTCACGACTCTGAAGGAGAGGCTACAGGAGAATTTACTTCTGTGTCTCAAGTGGAATGAAACTCATTTTCTGATTCCATGATCATTAAGCAGACTTCCAACTGTTTCTTGTATAAATTCTTTGTCAAAGGCAGGCGGGAGGGCCTCTAGGCCTAGAATCTTTCTCTATAATGGAAAGTTGGATCAGGCTATGAGTTTCCATCCAATCAGGGACAAGCTGCCTAACTTTGAATATGCATTTTGACCCCTGTAGGTCTCAGTTTTCTGCACCAAATGATCGCAAATAACTCTTTAGCCATAATATCTTACAACTTTGAATATTTTGGCTCATTGGAAGATTTTTAGCAGCAATTATATGAATTTCACATTCACCTTTCCTGAGATGGATTAAGATGAGCCTCTGCCTCTGATCTTGGTTCTTCTCAGGATAAATGACAAGAACTTAGTTTCCAGATTTATCAGCCTAAGAGAAAATCATCATCTATGAAGAAGCCTCCAAGGTTAAGTTGTGTTTCCAAAAATATGTGTTGAAATCTTAATCCCCGTGCCTGTAAATATTATCTTTTGTTAATGAGCTACACCCGTGTAGGGTGGATCTGAAACCTAATCACACCTGAGCTATAAAAAGAGCAAAATAGATAGGTAGATACACTCAGGAGAAAGATGAAGACAAAGGAGACAGATGCATCTACAAGTCCA
>NW_022103910.1:1158421-1160385 GCF_000313985.2 Echinops telfairi | reverse complement strand
AGCCAGTCAGGGTGTGGTATTGCAACGATGAAACATAGAACTTTCCTCAAGTTCTATAATGCTTGCTCCCCTCCACTATTATGATCCCAATTCTACCTTACAAATCAGATAAGAACTGGATACACAGGGAATTCAGGCCAGATAAACCCCTCAGGACCAATAATGAGAGTAGCGATACCAGAAGGGGAAGAGGAAGGTGAGGTAGAAAGGGGAAACCAATCACAAGAATCTACATATACCCCCCTCTCTGGAGGACAGACAACAGAAAAGTGGGTGAAGGGAGACGTCAGGCTGTGTAAAACATGACAAAATAACAATAATTATAAATTATCAAGCGTTTGTGAGGGAGAGGTTGCTGGGAGGGAGGGGAAAAATGAGGAGCTGATACCAAGGGCTCAAGTAGAAAGAAAATGTTTGAGAATGAGGAGGGCAATGAATGTACAAATGTGTTTGACACATTGGATGTATGTATGGATTGTGGTAAGAGTTGTATGAGCCCCCAATAAAATTATTTTTAAAAGAAAAAAAAAGGAAGTTGACAAAGACAAGAAAATATTTCTCCCTAAAGCCACACACTGACTACAGACATCTAACCTTCTTAACTGTGAGGAACTTATTTTATTTAAAGTCACCAACTTGAGATATTTCTTTTACAGCAACACTAGGAAACCAAGAAAAGTGTCTTTCTGTCTTTTCATCTACAAAATCAAAATAATCAAATATGAATTTCCAAAGAATGAACTTTAAGTAACCCCCCACAAATTATACACTTAGCAAACAAGCAAATAGATGAAACTCACTACCATCTATTCCACTCTGACTCATAGCAACTGTATAGAATAGAGTGGAACTATTTCATAGGGTTTCCAAGACTGAAAATCTTTATTGGAGCAGTCTCATTTTGCTCCCAAGGAATGACCAGTTGATTTGAACTGACAACCTAGCAGTTAGCGACCCAACACTTAATCCATAGTGTCATCAGAGCTCCTTTTAAGTGACCACAAATTATATCATTTGTTGATTTTCCGTGTGTCAAAGCTCTATAATTGGCCTGGCCTTCCTCATGAGTGTCTACCTCTCGGGAAAAGTGATGTCTAGAGTGGTTTTCAACCTTTGTTGACATTTGTTGCTGGCCTACTGGGTTAAGAGTTGGGCTGCTAACACCACCAGCCCCTCAGAGAAAGATAAGGTTTTCTACTCATGTAAAGAGTTCATCTCAGAAACTCACAGGGGCAGTTCTATTCTGTCCTATAGGATTACTTTGAGTCAAAATTGACTCGATGACTGTTAGAGTTGCCATAGAATTTATTCCAACTCTTTGGCCACCCCATCTGTGCTGAACAGAACTAATCTGCAACATTCTCATGGCTGAGACATTTCAGAACCAGATCACCAGATCTGCCTGCCAATTAGACTACTAACCCAAAAGGTTTAAACCTCCATCCTTTTTGGTTAGTAGTCAAGAACTTAGCTAATTGAACCATATAGGAACTTCACAAAATAAAGGAAGATGGGTGGATCTTGTTGTCAGATCTGCCAATCTGCTATTTGACATCTCCACCTACTGAACCTGAAGTCCATTTTTTACCAGTGAGTTCTCCCTGCTAACCCAGTCTTTTTTTAGCTCTCATTAGTTCATAGATGACTGAATCTGAGTTCCTGGGCACAGGCTGTATGGTAAGTGCCCCACCTTACCATGGTGGGGCCGATGGCAGAAACACTAGCTTTTTTGTGAGAAACAAGGTAATAAGCACACAACTGAGATACATGCACGGTCATCAGGCTTACTGATCAGCTAGACTGATGGAACACCCAAGACTATGGCTCTCAGTCACCCTTCAGATCTGAAAATGAGCTCAACTGCATGGCATAATCTTCAGCCAAACAATACGTAGATCTATGCAGTGAAGAATAACACTAGGGAGATACAATTTCTTTAGAAAAACCAACCATTTGGTCAAAAG
>NW_022103910.1:1135228-1157926 GCF_000313985.2 Echinops telfairi | reverse complement strand
TCAAATTGATGTCCTTTCATGTCCATCTTCATTCGCAGAAACAAAAAGAATTCACACAGAGCAAGTTTAGATGAATAAGGTGTGTGGGGCAAGGGAGGTATGCTATTTTTTGCCAAAAATGGCCCACTGAGATGGCTGTGTGAATGGGTGCATTGTCATGATGGCAAACCCTGTCTGCCACAAACCAGGCCTTTTTAGTTACACATTGCTATGAAATATTTTCAAAACCTCTAAACAGAAAGCTTGGTTAACAGTCTGAACTAGTGGAATGAACTCCAAATGCCCTATGAGTCGACATTTTTGTCTGTTCATGAAGTTGACGAATATCCAGAACAAGGTTGGTCACCAATTGACATGTCACCTTTTTTTAAATGAGAAGACCACTCATACACTCGAGTTTTTCCCAAACTGTTGTCCTTGTAAGTTGTGATCAAAATCACAACAATTTCTGTGGCATTTTTCCCAAGCAGGAAAAAAAATTTCACAGTCACACACTGTTTTCTTAAATCAGCCATCCCAAAAATTGAGATTTGGGCAAAACTGCCTTTACAAAAAAATTCACTGTGACCAGAGAGAACCTTCCCAGGATGTGTTGCTCAATGCTTACCTCGCAGGACAAATATGTACCATGAAAGTTCCCCTCAGCTCAGCACCATTCCATGTTTGGGGGTGGGGACACCCACTCGTATGCATTAAAGGGAACAACCAAAGCCTTCCAGAAAATGTCCCATTGTCTCAATGCCAAAGAATGGTGTTGGATGGAGTGAGTGACGAATCTGACAGAGAATAATGTTTACTATGTTCACATGCATTGCAAGCTTCAAAAGAGAGTTAGCTTAGAGAAAGTTTCTTTGCAACAGATTTTATAGACAATTAAAATCGAGCTGGTCTCTTTCAATAAACTCAGCCTCTAGAGCCAGTGTTCTCGCCTTGGCACGTGGTGGAGCCAGGGTCAGGGGCTAACTCGTTTCTCTCCTGCTGCTTCCAGAGGTTTCTCCATGATGAACCACAATGGTTTCAATTTCCTTGGCCTTGCTAATGAAGGCAGATACCTTCCTAGCAACAAGAAAGTTAGATTTTCACCATATGGAATAAATAGCATCTCCCACTAACAGTCTTGACTAATTAAGCTTTCTGTTTTGCCATGCTTTCGCTCTGGAAATATTTTCTCTTTTAACCTTCAGCATTTATATAGAAAAAGTAGATTTTTGTAAAAGTTAGAATTAAGTTCTGTTGTAAGTGACAGAAAATCGAACAGTGGCTTAAGAAAATTGAAAGAGCATTTCTCTCTCCCATGAACCTAGGCAGTCCCTGGTGACTCCATGATCATTGGAACTCAGATTCCTTTTATTTTGTGGCTCATAATCCTTCATATATGGCTTCTACTTTGTTATCCAGAATGGCTGCCAATGTCCAGTCATTGCATCACATCCCAGTCAGCAAGAGAGCAGAGGGAGGAAACAATAATTTTTCTTTTAAGCATCATTCCTGAAAATTAAATATACAGCTTGCACTTACACCATATTAACCAGATCTGAATCACAAGGGACACTGAGCCTCAAGGGAAACAGAAATGTAATCTTTGCTCTGGGTGTCTAAGGTAGCCATGAAAACATGCCTCTCAGATCTCTGATTGTCAGTGATGGAGAATGGCAGGGAGTTTAAGGCAGGCTTGTTCCTGGGAGTCCTGAAATTTCTCTAATGGCTATCTCTGTCCCCCACCCCCTTTTTAAAAATGAAATTGTATAACAAGAAAGAATCCAAGTCCACTTCCGTTTTACTTTTCCTACTTTTATAACCACTCAGACCAATGTTTAGATCTGAGTGGGAAGGAATCCGGAGGGATTTTAAAGGTTGTCATTGTCTTTCTTTAAGATTATTTTAACTTTATTTACTTTGATTTAAAAAAATTATGTGAAGTTATAAAACACATCTCATCAAATCAATCAATGTTAATATCCTCTTAAGATTCCATAAAAAATTTTCCCTCTTAAGATGTGGGCAAAAGACTTGAACAGAAGTTTCACAGAGGCAGAAATCCGAATGGCCAACAAACATATGAGAAAATGTTCCCGATCTTTAGCCATAAAAGAAATGCATATTAAAACAACAATGAGGTACCACCTAACACCCTCAAAGGTAGCCCAATTCAAAAAATCAGAAAGCAATAAGTGTTGGAGGGGCTGTGGGCAGACAGGAACTCTCATCCATTGCTGGTGGACGTGTAAGTATGTACAACCACTATGAAAATCGATCTAGCGATATCTAAAACAGATGGAAATTGAGTTACCATACGATCCAGCAATTCCCCTACTGGGCATATACCCAGAAAAGGCAAGAAACAAATCACGGCCAGACATCTGTGCTCCAATGTTCATTGCAGCACAGTTCACAATTACAAAGAGTTGGAAGCAACCCAAATTTCCATCAACTGACAATTGGATTAAAACACTGTGGTATATACATACAATGGAGTACTACACATCACTAAAAAGCAGTGATGAACGTATGAAGCACATCACTGCATGGGAAGAGCTCGAGGAAATCATGCTAAGTGAAGTAAGTCAGGCACAAAAGGACAAGTACAACATGAGTCCGCTGAGATAAGCATTAAAAAAAAATGCAAAAGGGGCATAGGGAAAAGGCTCCTGTATACAAGCATTCTTGGGGTGAGGACAGGGTAGTATGGCAGGAACCAGATCAAATGCAGGGATGCACATGGTAGACAACTGGGGAGGCGGTGGGGGAAGGGGGAAAAATGATGAAAATAAGGAAGAAATGTGTAGTAGGGGCACGGGACATTAACCCACCCAAGGGGAGGGTATTGTTTATATCTCCACAGGAAAAGAGGGACCATACTTCAACCCAGTGCTCCAAGGTGTGAATGCAACATGCCGGCGCAGAGTAGGGAACCAGTGGAGAGTTCTAGGGGGGCTAGCCCCAGTCCCAAATACTAAGTGGATGCCTGCCCCTCCCTGAGAAGAATTTATTTCAAAGGATGGTACTGAATCTCAGCTCCAGGAGAGAGATGTATCTAATAGGAGCGCACGGGAGCAGATGACAGGGGAGGAGGAGAGACTGGAGCACATCCTGGCCCACCAGGCCTTGAGGACGATGACCCCAATTAGAGCAGCCAGTCCACAGAGAGGACCACATGGCAAGCCCCACTATGAGACATGATGCCCCTCACTGGCCCATGGCCCTGCGGGGGACAACACCAGAGGCACAGTGTGGGAATTGCACCTGTTCTGATCCCACCACACTGAGGCAAATCTAAAAGAGGGAGCAGCATCCGAGGTTAAATTGTGAACATAGAGTTTACAGAAGACTATGAATGACAGTTGAAGCCCAAAATCCAGTTATTGCTATAAGCTGCTCTCTGAGCACTGCTTTTGCCATGTCCCATAGATTTTGATATATTGTATTTTTGTACTCATTTGTTTCAAAGGTTTTTTTTTTATTGTGTTCTTTATTTCTTCAATTAGCCAGTGGATTTCAAGCTAAATTTTTTTCAATTTCCATATATTTGAGTTTTTGGAATTGATGGTCCTATGGTTGATTTCTAATTGTACAGCATTGTGAGTTGATTGAATGGTTTGTAGTGTCTTAATTGATGCGCCCTTTATGGTCTAAAATGTGATCTATTCTGGAGTAAGTACCATGAACACTAGAAAAAAATGTAAAATATGTTTTTGTTGGGCAAAGTTTTCTGTATGTTTTAAGAGATCAGGTTGATTGTGTTGTTCAGTTTCTCTGTATATGTGTTGATTTTCTTTCTAGTTGATTGATCTTTGCTCAAAAGTGGTGGGTTGAAGTCTCCTAGTATCATTTTATTATGGTCTATTTTTCTCTTATTTCAGTAAGAATTTGATTAATGTATTTTGAGGATCTTTCATTTGTAGCATATATATTAGTATGGTTGCAGTTTCTTAACCAATTAAATCTTTCATGATTATACAATAACTTTATTTGTCTCTCATTATGTCTTTTACTTTGCTGTATATTTTGCCAGAGATTAACATTGCTACTTCTGACTGTTGTTAGCTTGATATATTATTTTCCATACTTTGGCCTTTAATCTGTTTGTCTTTATGTCTAAGGTGCATTTCTTGTAAGCAGCATATTAAAAGTTCATTTTTTTCTTATTCACCCTGTCTTTGTCTCTTAACTAATGAATTCAACTTATTTACATTCAATGTTATCACAGAGTATGATTTTATTGGTGTCATTTTGTTATTTTTTATGGTAATATGGGTTTCAATTTTCATGATAATTTTTTGTGTTCTATTCCTTCTGTTTATAGGTTGACTTTTTTATACTCTCTATACTTTTTTGTTTGTATCTTATTGCTTAACTTATTTATATGATTTTCCTCTATTTTGTTTTGTTGAAGTTTTAACTTTATGTTTGAGGATCATTTGTTCTGTTCTGTTTGTGGCTGTCTTTCCAAATCCAATACAGTTGATATCTAGTGTGAATGGTTTAGTATATTCTCTGTTCAACTATTAATTATCTACTCTGTTCCTCTGTTTTCTGAAGTTTTTTTCTTTTTGTCGTCATTGAAGAGTTGTTATATGTGATTCCTTATTTTGATTGGTATAGTTCCATCTCACTTTTTGCATTGCTTAAATAGTATGTTTTCTCCAAAATAATGTCTTTTCTGATAATTTTACGTTGCTGTCTGTTGTTTTTAGGATTATCTGTCCAAAGAACAACTATTCAAATTTTTTATAACTGGTCTCATTTTTTAAAATTCCTCTAGTTTTTCTTTAACTGAAAGCAATTGTATTCCTCCTAAATATTTGAGGGGAAAGTTTGCTAGATTCTTGGTTGGCAGGTTTTTGTGTTGGTTTTTCCCCTCAAATTTTGAATATGTCAATTCAATACATTCTTGCCTGCATAGTTTCAATACAGAAATATGAACTTAGTGACTGACCTTTACTCATGATTGCTCTTTTTAACCATGCAACTCTCAGGATTGTTGTCTTGTCTTTGATCTTGGAAAGCTTGATTGTAATGTGTCGTGATGATTTTCTTTTGAGATCAATTCTGTTGTTCTCTGGACTTCTTGAATTTTATGCTATGTCAAAACATGAGGGAAATTCTCCCTTTGGATTTCATCAACTATTTTCTCTTTCTGTTCTGGGATATAAGTCAAATACATGTTGTTCCTTTTGATAGTGTCCCCAAGAATTATCTAGTTTTCTTCAGCTTTTTGGTTGTTTTATATCTTGATCTTCTTGTATTTTTGCCTCCAGAGGTTTGTTTTCGAGAGCACTGATTCTTGATTTCGTTGCTTTAATCCTTCTGTCTTATTCTTTCAAAGTGTTATACAGTTATGATATTTTCGTATTTGCTTGTTGAACTGTTTGGGGTTGCTAAATTACATCTAGCTTTTCATTTATTTTGTCAGAAAGGTCTTTGTGAGCATTCTTGAATTATTTTATAGCCTCCTCTCTTTATCTCTATTTCTATCAATTTCCCTCATAAAGTAGCTGGAGGTCATCACTCTAATCCCTGTCATGGGAGAAGTCAAGGCCTTCACTTCCTCCAGAAGCTTCTCCAATCCACATCTGTATGCATTCTTGTCAACTGAATTGTTTTCTCCTGTTTCCACGAATACATAGAGATTGACTGTTGTTTTCAAGAGATAGTTATTGTTTTGTGTTAATTTGTCTCTGGGTATAAAGCAATCCCCACACATTTATTGTGGAACCCAATGAGTCAAGAATGCCCAGGCAGTTTGGCACCAGCCTACTTGCAACAGTAACTAAAGGTTGAAAGCAATTAAATATTGTCTCTGTCAAAATCCAAGTTTAGAGGTTGGCTCCTAAGGCACCAAAATTGCCAGACAATGATCAACAAGACTAACACAGTGGGCAAAAAAGAGACTATTTACAACACTGACCACTGGAGGTGTTGTCATCGGCCCTGTATGCCAGTTTCTATTTGGGTGTTGTTCTGTGAGGAAACAGGCTCAAGAACTTTGAATCTTGGGCCCACAGAGAAACAATCTGCCACACGGATTCTCTCTCCTAATACATGTCCTCCTGATTCTGCACGACCCCCCCCCCATCTGTTTGTCTTCCCAGTGCTCCAAGGAAGTTCTGCCACACTCTAGTCCCCACAGTATAGTCCCCAAAAGTTCCAGAGAGGCATTGGGAATGAGTCCATAGCAGACCAAAATCTCCCCCATCTGGCTGTCATGCAGTGCGTAGGTCAGGACATGCTCAGCCCCAAGACTCAAAAACCAGTGACTCCTCCCACCCACGTTCAGATTCAACCCCTCCGCAGTTCTGTTGGGGAAGTGGTGCTAACTAAATAGTGGCAAGCATGGAGGTGGGAGCCATAAGCTCACCACTAAGTTTTGGCGAACTAGGAAGGGGGGCAGTTCCACAGATGACCTGCCAGGCAGCACAGAATCCAAGATATTTTTATAGGACTACTTGTGCCAGTTTGTCCCTATGAGGCACAGATATGAGCTTTAGTAGAGGTTTTTTGTTCCTCAGGGGAGATCAGGAAGTCAGGCTGCTTGAAGTTATCCCATTTTCAAAGTTTTTCTTGGAAGAGTGATTAATAGAGACTCGGACTATGCAGCCCTGTTGGATTCTCTCTGTGTCTTGAATACTGAATTAGTTATGCCTCTACATAGCAAATTTAAGTCACTTAAGAGAGCACCATTTATAATGTAATCATTTCTTTAGGTCTGATATGTAGACATGGAATAGATGGATATCTTGTCTCGAGCTCTCTCCCTGACTGTGGTTGATTTGTAGTCTGGGACTGGAGTTACACTGGGGAGGACTGGTAGAGATTGACTTCCAAGCTCACTCAATGTGGCTGCCAGGTTTTCCTCCTCATGGGTTGTTATGCTGAGGCTGTGATATTTGCTGTCTGTTGGATAGAGGCAACCCTCAGTTCCTTTTCATGTGGGCCTCTCCAACATGGCAGCACACTTCATCAGAGCCAGGAAGATGGAAGCCACAGTCTTTGGTACCAGATCACATAAGTGCCATCCAAACTCCAAAACCCAAATCACCAACATTAAGTAGATTCTGTCTCATAGAGGTCCTATAGATAAGGTAGAACTGCCCCTGGGTTGCTGAGACTGTAACTCTTTGTGCGAGTAGAAAGTCTCATTTTTCTCCTGTGGAACAGGTCTTGGTTTTGAACTGCTGACCTCAAGGTTAGCAGCATAATCCTTAACCCACTACATGACCAGGGATCTTGCTATTCTGATATAGTGGCTATACTTCATTTATTAGAAGCAAGGCACTGGATCCAACCCATTCTCAGGGTAATGGGATCATCCAAGATGTGAATACCTTGAGTGGGAGAAATCACTGGGAGCTCTCTTAAGAGTGCTGCCTCTGCAAAGACTCAGCTTATTGAACTTTCCTTGGAATTCACTATACTCTAAAATATTCTACACAACTTAGTTGCCTTCATTCCCTCCTTCCTGTCTTCCTAACTCCTTTCTCTTGTTTTTCACCTATCCTGCCATCCTCTCTTTGTTCCTGACCACCTTCCCCAATTCCTGCACTTGAGGCCAGATCTGCATTGTGCCTTAATGGCCTTCCCAATCCTCCTCTAAGTGGCCCCCACCAACCTTCTCTCACAAATACCTTCTCTGATAAATAACCGCAGGTTTCATCCCTTATTGGCATCTGCATCTCAGAGCACCCACGCTAAGACAGTGGCCATGTGCCCAGCTAAAATATGGGGTTTCTGTTCCTGAAGAGGAAGAGAGGAAAGGATTCTTTGGAATCTCTACCAGTCTCCTAAATATAGTTCTGGAACTATATTTAAAATTCCCAGCACATTTGTTATTAAACACTTAAAATGCAACCTTCTCCACAACATAATTTTCATGACACCAGTCATGTAAAAGTGTTTCCAAGTATGTCAATGTATGTGCAGTATATGTGGACTGCAGTAATCCTTTACCTGATTTAGAGTTTAAATTTCTGAAGGTTAAGGTCACAAGTATAAAACAATTATGAACTGATCAGGATGACTGAAAGGAAATCCTGGCTACAGTATGCAATTGCATAATTTAGAAATGTGTCTTCAGCCTGAGGGCTTTTGCATTTCAATGTACACATTGATTCCTTAACACTACATTGATTTTCCAAATGATTAGTTCATTTCACTAAAGTTGCTAAAAAGGTCAACATTAGAGAGTAGATATAAGATCTCAATAACTCAGATAATGGATTCTCACTGACTGGGCAAGGTTAACACTGAGGAGGGTGTATAATAAACTGCTTTGAAATCTGTTTTCCTATTGTCTCTAATAAGGAAGCCTTCTACCATCATGTTGTCCAGCATCTCCAGTGGCTGGATTTAATATTTGTTGCTGTTGTTAGTTGCCACCATGTTGACTCCGACTCAATGTGAATTTAGGTATAAACTCATGTATGTACATATAGACTCATGTCTTTACAAACTCTTGCATGTAAGCACAAGCATAGACATTGCCTGGTGCTCATGATTATAGCTTTGTTTGAGACTAACACTGTGGCTATTGTGTCAAGCCTTCTCCCTGAAGGTCTCTTCATTTGTGCTGAATCTTTGTTTTACCAAACAGCATGTTCTTTTCTCATGATTGGTCTTTTCTGATGTCATGCCCAAAGTGAGTAGAACACTTTCCAGTCTTGCTTCAAGGTTGTACTTTCTCCGAGACTGATTTATTACTTTTCTGGCAGTCTATGGTATATTCTTTGTCATTACCATAGTTTGAATGTATCAATTTTCTTTCTGTTTTCCTTACTCATTATCCAGCTTTCCCATGACTATGAAGTAATGGAAAAGACCAGCTCCGCAAAGTGATATCTTTGCTTTTTAAAAACTTGAAAGTACCAAGAAATACTCTATAAAAAGTACTAATCTTTGTCATTTCCTTTTTTCACCGCGTAGTTTTTGGAAAAATAGGAATGAGTGAACAGTCTTTCTTCAGTTTCCCCTGGAAGCCAATTCTGTGTCGTTCCCCAGCATAACCAGGAGGTGGCAGTAGTAACCAATGAGAAACTCCTGATCCTGGGCCTCTGCTTTTCATTGCCCTGGTGATGCTTCCTGGATCTAATCTGATGCTTATGAAAGCGATTTCCTTCTTTCAAAACACCAGGCGCAAACAGAAACTAACCTCATCCTGCAGATAAAGAGTGTTTGTGCCTTACAAGTTGTCAAACTCTCCCAGCGAGGGCCAGACCTTCAATAAATATTTTCCCAGCAGCAAATGGCAGCTGCTCATTAGAGGAAGCCGGCTGGGCTGACCAGGATGAAGCTGTCACACTTCATCTCCCTTAGGGGTGGGGCAAAGGGGGATGAAAGGGGTGCTGAGCCAAACTGCCAGCCACACCACAACCTTCAGTAGGCTGGGCAAGCAGAGGGATCCTTCAGGAAATAACAAGGTCAGAGTGGGGCTCTCATATCTGAGTCACTTGAACCAAATGCTTTCCCAGGAACAACACCAAGTGTGCTTCATGTGCAAACACAGGCCGGATTGTCTTCCCTGTGACCTGTTTAATTTAAAAGGTATTATTTCCACCTTTTCTGTTATAAACCCTTCTGTGGAAACCTACTCAGACAATGAAACTTTCTGAAGGGTTTTTGGAAGCCAGTTGAAGAGTTGGAACCTCCTTATCCTGAGGCAATGGGTGGCCTTAAAGGGTTTTAAGTAAGGGAGTAATTGGCTAAATGAGTTGACATGTGGTGATAAAAAGAAAACCAACAAAAGGTCTCCAATTGAATACAATTTCTCTCCCTGGATCTCAACACCCAATCATGTGTTATGTCTTGCTGACAGAATGTATCATTTGATGAATGCTGAGGGAAACCCAGAAGTGTACGCTTGGTCTCCCTTGTGTAGTACAGCAGCCTCTGTACTATGTTTCTGGGGGAAAGATCCCCATTTTCCCATATCCCAGATGGTCCCCAGTGAGGCAAAATGCCAGCCTGTGGCAATCACTCATGGCAAAGGCGGACGTAGGTTCAAACCTCAGCTCAGCTCAACTACTTCCTGATTTGGAAAAACAGCTGAAGTTCTCAAAATCTCAGCTTCCTCAATTGTTCAGTGTAAGTGACTGTGAAGATTAAACTAGATCATGTATACTATTAAGTTCTCAAGACTCTGCTTGACCTAAAATACGTGTTTGGTGAATAATGTTGTTGGTATTGTGGTTAGGTGCCATCAAGTTGGCTCCAACCCATAGTGACCCTATGCCCAATAGAACAAAATACTGCATGGTCTTGTGTCAGTCTCACAAATATTCCTGTGCCCGACCCCATTGTTTCAGCCTGTGCCAATCCATCCCATAAAAGACCTTCCTCTTTCTCCCCAACATTTTACCATACATGATTTCTTTCTCCAAAATTTGGTCTCTCTTGACACTATGTCCAACATATGTGAGATGAAGTCTTGCCATATTTGCCTTTAAAGAGCACTCTGGCCACACTTCTTTCACCACAGAATGGCTTTTTGGTGAATAATTGGTGTGCTGAGCTGCAGTTAGCAGCTCAACACTCCTCTGACAGTGACATCAGAGCTCCTTTCACAAGACATGGGGAATCCCTTTATGCTCATTCACCAGACCCCATACCATCACTTCTTTGCCTCACCCAAGATACCCTTGAGGTTTTCCTTTTTTCCATCAGTCTGAAAATGGATGCAAATGGAGGATCTGGCAACCAGTATTCAAGTGTTCAGCTGATAAGAGAAAGGTCAAATTCAAACCCATTAGTTTGAGAAAGATGTAGAGAACGGTGCTTCCATGATTACAGACTTGGAAATCCTATGGGGCAGTTCTACTCTGTCTTATATGGTCAATGGTGGTGGATTTGTTTTGTTGTTGCTGTTGTTGTTTAGGGGCACCATGTCGTTTGGTCCCTCATATTCAGCAACCCTGGGTATTGCTTTGACCCTGACTCCCAATTCCATGCCTGACCTGAATGTTCTCTCTTCTGCAGACTTTGAGAAGATTTTCTGAGGAGCATTTGCTTATAGGATATCAGAAACCTTGAGACTGGAGTTTAGGAGGATGGGGTCCAGTTAGATTCACCTGCCCAGATCTCCTGCTGCCAGACCAGAAAATTGAGAGGGTAATTCTGCTTGCAATCTACAGTGCTCTACACACCCTCTGCGACACTCCAGTTTCAGAGGGAAACACCACACCCCACCTGTGGCACTCTAAGCACCGTAAGATGCATCACTTGAGCTTGCTGAGAGATAATACAGTGAAACGGCACCATCATGGGCCCACAATCACCTGAAGAGTGTCACATGAGAAGACTATCCAACTCACATTCCAAATAACAGGATACTGGTCAGCTACGGTAAGAGTGAAACCAGAGGAAGATAAAGCAGTAGCCTGACCCACCAGTGCAGCTACCTGCAGATAGTTCAAAGAAGCATTCATACGAATCCAAGAGAGAGCCCAGTGCTTTTTGAATCTGGAAGTTTGAGCCAGGCTCCTCTAAAATAACACATAAAACAGAAACGAGCCCCAACAGCTTCAACAAAAAGGCAGGAGAAACAGAATATGATGGCAGAAGAGGTGATGAACCTAACGACATACATAGAAGAAGCAAATGTTGACATGCCACAGAAAGAAATCTTCAGAATGCTGCTTGGAGTAATACTGGATATGAGGGAAAGAATACAGAAAAAGGATGAAACGATACAGGACATAAAGGAAATACACCAAAGGGAAATACAAGACCTAAGGGATGAAATAACAAAATCCAGTAGCAAATTAACAGACTTTGCTAACAGACTTGAGGAGACAGAGAATCGCACCAGTGTCCTCGAGGATAACCAAGTAGACATCAACAAATGGGAAACGTGGTTAAATAAGACAATCGGAGAAACTGAAAAAAACCTGAGCGCCATGTCTGATGCCATGAATAGGAACAATAATGGAATAATTGGACTACTGGAACAAGACAACCAAAGAAGTCTACAGTGAAAATAGCGAGGGAATTCTTAGAGGAAAACATCCCCAGCTTAATAAATTAAAACCAGCCAACCATTCAGGAGGCTGAAAGAACACCAGCCATACTGAATCCCAAGAAGTCACTAAGACACATAATAGTTAAATTATCCAACTATGAGGAAAAGGAGAAAATCATAAGAGCAGCTGGAGAAAAGCAAATTGTCACTTATAAAGGTACCCCAAAAAGATTTTGTTCAGACCTATCAGCAGACACGATGAATAAGAGGAGGGAATGGAGTAACATATTCCAGAAATTGAAGGAAAATAATGCAAACCCAAGAATACTATACCTGGCTAAATTATCTATTTAGATGGAGAAGTAAGAGTCTTCCCAGACAAGGAAAAACGAAAAGAATACATAAAAAGAAACCCAGCCCTACAAAATATCCTTGCCGATCCAGTATGGGTAGAAGATCAACACTCACCAAGCTCAAAGAAGAGACCATCACATAGAACAACTCCACCCAGAGGAAAACAAAGAGAAAACAGCCCCCAAGCTAGCATTGGCTCAATGGTGGAAATAAGGCAACAATGAAACACACACACACACACACACACACACACACACACACACACACACTACAAAAACTGATAAGATAGGTAGGTAAGAAAACACCTAACCTCAAAGGTACAGGATGACATCACAAAGTCCACAGATGGATGTAATAACACTGAATATCAATGACCTGAACTCAGGCAATAATAGGCAGAGTCTAACAGACTGGATCAGAAAACATAACCCATTGATCTGCTGCATAGAGGAGATATATTTCAAGCTTGCAGACAAAAACAGGTTGAGAATTAAAGGCTGGAGAAAAATGTACCAAGCAAATGGCAATGCAAAAAATAGCAGGGGTAACGATCTTAATATCTGACAAAATTGATCTCAAGGTACAAGCCATAACAAGAGACAAGGAGAGGCACTATATAATACTCAAGGGAACAGTAGACCAAGAACCAATTAGCATAATAAATAGATATGCCATATGAGAGATCCACTAAATTCATAAATCAAACACTCCAAAAGATGAAAAAAGAAATCACAGGCTGAAAAATTATAGTATAGTGACTTTCATACACAAATCTCTGAAAAAGACAGATCACTGGGAAAGAAACTTAACAAGGAGGCTAGAAATCTAAACAGCACAATTGGACAATCTAACCTGATAGATATTTTCAGAGTTTTCAACCCAAATGCAAATATTTTCATTCTTTTCAAGTCCACATGGCACATACTCAAAGATAGACCACATGCTGGGACACAAGTCGAAATTGAGTAAATTCAAGCACCCAAAGGTTATACAGACGTCCCTCTCCAACCACTGTGTCATAAGGCTGGAAATAAACAAAAGGACAATGAAGGAAACAAGGGCAAACAAATGGAAGATGAATAACTCTCTATTGAAAAAGGAGTGGGTATTGGCCCAGATCAGAGATGGAAGCAGGAAGGTTCTAGAAACCAATGAGAATGAAAATACGACATACCAAAACCTTTGTGATACAGCAATGGCATTCGTCAGAGGAAGGCTGATAGCAAAACATGCACACATGAAAAAGGAAGAGTGACTTATGATTGATATGCTGGCACAAAACTTAAACCAATTAGAGCAGGGACAGAACAATCCTATTAATAGCAAAAGGAGAGAAATAATAAAAATCAGAGCTGAGATACAGGAGAGGGAAAACAAGAAAACTATGCAAAAAATTAATGCAGCTAAAAGTTGACTGTTTGAAAGGGTTAACAGATGTCAGTTCTGCCCAAAGCACTATATAAGTTTATTTCTATCCAGATACGAATACCATCATCCTTCTTCAAAGAATTGGAAAACTGATTTCCAACTTCAAATGGAGAGGGAAGAAGCCCAGAATTTGCAGAGAACTCCTCAAGAAAAAGGACAAAGTGGGAGGGCTTGCTCTGCCTGATTTTAGCACCTATTATACGGTCACAGTGGTCAAAACAGTGTGGTACTGTTATAACAACAGATATTCTGACCAGTGGAAAAGAGCTGAAGACCCAGAAATTAAAACATCAGCTAACAGGCAACTGATTTTTGATAAGGGCTCAAAAAACATCAAATGGGAAGCGGATACCCTCTCCCATAAGTGGTGCTGGAAAAAGTGGATATCTACCTGCAGAAAAATAAAACAAGACCCTTACCTCACTCCATGCACAAGAATAAACTCAAGGTGGATCACAGACCTTGAGGTAAAACCCCAAACAATTAGGGCCATTAATGAGGGAACCTGAGAACCTTGGTACAGGGAATACACAGGCTATCAAAAATAGGGAAGGATACAAATATAGAGAAGTCACACATTGAAATGAGAGATACACTGAAGATAAATTACCTGTGTACATCAAAAGAATTCACCAAGAGAGTAATAAGAGAGTCTACAGACTGGAAAAACACCTTTAGCAATGACACATCAGACAAGGGCCTTATTACTAAAATCTACAATACTTTTAAAGCCCACAATAAGAAAAAAAAAACTACCCACTAAGGAGGTGGGCAAAGAACCTGAACACAAGTTTCACAGGGGCAGAAATTCAAACTGTCAATAAACATATGAGAAAATGTTCCAGATCCCTAGCCAAGAGAAATGCAACTTAAAACAACTGTGAGATACCACCTAAAACCCTCAAAGATTGCCCAATTAAAAAAAATGAGTAAGTAACAAGTGATGGAGGGGCTGTGGTGAGATAGGAACTCTCATCCACTGCCGGTGGACCTGTAGGTATGTACAGCCAGTATGGAAATCAATTTGGCGATCGATATCTAAAACAGATGGAGCTTGAGCTGCCATACAACCCAGCAACACCAGTACTGGGCATATACCCAGATGAGGTAGGCCAGATATCTGTGCTCCAATGTTCATGGAGGCACAGTTCACAATTGCAAGGAGTTTGAAACAACCCAAATTTTCATCAACACATGAATGGATCAAAAATCTATGGTACATACATAAAATAGAGTACTATGCATCTCTAAAAAGCAACGATGAACACATGAAGCACATTGCCGCATGGGAAGACCTGGAGGAAATCATTCTAAGTGAAGCACAAAAGGACAAATACAACATGAATCCAGGGAGGTAAGCTTAAAAACAAAAAGGGTATAGGAGAAAAACTACTATATACATACATCCCTGGAGTGAGGTCCAGCAACTATAGCAAGGGCCAAACCCAATCCAGGAGTGCATATGGCAGCCAACTAAATAAGAGGGGGAAAGAAAGAGAGAAAAAAATAGACATGGGTAGTGGGGGAGCAAGGCATTAACCCACCCAAGCGATGGTATTGTTTATATCTCCACAGGAGAGGGAGAAAGAGTCCAGGCTTCAACCCAATGCACCAAGATGTGAATACAACATACCGGCATATACCAGGGAGCCAATAGAGTGGTCTGTGGGGCAGGCCCCAAATCCAACTATGTGGACTCCACCCCCGCATCAGGAGAATGCACTTCATAGGACAGCACTAGGGCTACAGCTTGGGGAGAGGGTCACGTGGATTAGAGCACACAGGGAAAACACAAAGGGATGGAGAGGACACCTTGGCCCACCAAGCCCCAAGGACGATGCTCCTGTTTAGATCAGACAACACATGGGAGGACCGTAGGGCTGGCCCCCATGGGACACGGCGTCCCTCACTGAACCATAGTGCTGCGGGGGTCAGCAATAGAGACACAGGTGGGGAATAGTGCACTGTCTGGCCCCATCATGCTGGGACAAGTCACTGAGAGTATGCATCAGAGCAGCAGGTGGAGCAGAGTTATGAAACCCTCGGGGAATACCAAAAATAGGCTTGGAGACAGTGTGGCACCCCATCAGACTCAACTGGAAAACACTCTTAAAGGCCAACAAACAGACCTGGAACTATTTATAGGCTTTTCCATTTTTTTTCAGTGGCTTTCTTTTTGTTACTGTTATTTTGTTTTTGTTTTTTGCTGTTGTTGTTATTGTTTTGTTGGTTTTGACTTCCTTTGTTGTTGTTGTTTTGGCTGTGCCTGGTTTTTGCACTTATTAAAGTATCTGCATGTCTATCTAGATAAGATAGGCAGGATAAATAATTCAGAGATTAAAAGAACAGGACCAATGGTTCCAGGGGGATAAGGGAGAAGGGATGGTGGGAGCAAAGAAGAGGGGGAGGGGACCAACCCAGGGACAAGGGAACAACAAGTGAACTAAAATTAGTGAAGGTCATAGGATGCCTAGTCAGGCTTAATCAAGACCAATGTAGCAGTGAGGAATTACTAAACCCAAATGAAGGCTGAACATGATGGTGGGACATGAGGAAAGTAAAAGGAAATAGAGGAAAGAACCTGGAGGCAAAGGACATTTATAGAAGCCAAAATAAAGGCATTTACATATGTAAATAAATATATATAATGAGAGGGGTATAGAACTATGTACTCATATCTATATGTTAAGAATTAAGGTTGTAGATGGGCATTGGGCCTTGACTCAAGTACTCCCTTAACACAAGAACACTTTGTTCTGACAATCCGGCATTCTGTGATGTTCACCTTCCCAACAGGATTGCTGAAGACAAAATGGGTGCATAAGCAAATGTGGTGAAGGAAGCTGATGGTGCCCACTATCAAAAGATATCGCGTCTGGGGTCTTAAAGGCTTGAAGATAAACAAGCGGCCATCTAGCTCAGAAGCAGCAAAGTTCACATGGAAGAAGCACACCAGCCTGTGTGATCATGAGGTGTTGATGGGATCACTACTAGGCATTGAAGACCCAGAATAAAACCATACCCAAGGTGAATGGGGAAGGTTGCATGGAGTGGAGTCCCAATGCCCATCTGTAGACAATTGGACATCCTCTCACAGAGTGGTAACAGGGAAGAGATAAGTCAGTCAGGGTGCAGTATAGCACTGATGAAGACACAACTTTCCTCTAGTTCTTTGGTGCTTCCTTCAACCCACTATCTTGACCTCAATTCTACCTTACAAATCAGATTAGACCACAGCATGCACACTGCTACAGATAAGAGCCTGCCACACAGGGAATCCAGGATAGATAACCCCCTCAGGGCCAGCAAGGAGAGTAGAGATACCAGGAGGATTAGGGGAGGGTGGGGAGAGAAAGGAGGAATCAATCACAAGGATCAAACTAGAATCCCCTCCCAGGGGGATGAATAATGGAAAAGTGGGGGAGAGATGATGAAGGATGATGTAAAATATGTAGCTGATATCAGGGACTCAAGTGGAAAGAACATGCTTTTAAAATGATGATGGCGGCATATGTGCAAATGTGCTTGACACACTGGATGAATGTTTGAATGTATGCTAAGAGATGTAAGAGCTCACAATAAAAGTTTTTGTTTTTTTTAAGAAAGAAACCTTGAGACTGAGGCCACCACACATATATGAACCAGGGAGAGAGAAGGTGTGGTTAGAAAGAAGGTGAGTACTCATGGAAATCACACAATGAACAGTCACAATTTCACACCTGTTACCCACTGAGAATCAGCTGCACCCACCTCCAGGTGTCTTAGGCGTGTCAAACAGCTATTGTTGGGAGTACAGAGTGTGCTGAGCCGGTTCTTATCAGCAGGTCCATGAAAACATTTGCTGCTTACAACAGCCATGCTGGGTTCATCAGCCTTGGCCCACTTCATCCCAAACACCTCCCCCGACAAACAGCAAGGACAGAACAATTCAACTTCCCCTGCAGAAGTTTCTAGCACTCTAAAAAGTGCTCTAAATGAGAGAGGAGAGAGACAGCTGCCAGGTCCAAACTCTGTGACTTGATTCACTTAACAAAACTTGTGCAAGTCCCAATATATCGCAAGAGAATTGTGCTCCAAACACTGGTTTGAAAGTTCGTTTGGGATGTGTCTTTCCAGGAACCGTAAGGCAGGCCTGGAATGACACCCATAAAAGCCAATCTAATTCAACCTAGATCTTATATAGAGACCCAGAAGGCTTAGAAAATCCTGGTGCAGAGCTGCTAGAGAATTGATGGCAAGACCAAGGTTCAAGCAGAGGCAATGAGGGACATAGGAGCCTGAGCAGAAAATGAAGGAGTTTGAAAGCGACTTCAAGGAGTTTGTACCTTACCTTATGGATGCTGCTGTTTTGTTACATGCCATAAAGTCAGCCCCCACTTCTTGGCAATCTCATACACAATGAAACAAAATTTGACCCATTCCTACACCATACTCACAATCAGTAGTAATCAGACAGTTATGATCCATGGGGTTTTTGCTGGCTGATTTTCATAAGTAGATTACCGGTTTCTTGCTAGTCTGCTGTAGTCTGGAAGTTCTGCTGAAACATAGCCACTAAAAGGTGTTAAATAGGGAAACGATCTGATCAGAAAGACCAAAGCTGTTCTGTTCAAAGCTTGGCAACAGTTGGGCATAGAGGTTCACAAGGCCACTGTGAAGAGAATGGAAACAGAAGAAGGACCCATGGTGGGGAGAGATGCTTACCCTGAGAATCTTGGCTTCAGTGTTGTGTGGAGAGGCCATCAGGGTGCCAAATCCCAGTGGGGAGTTCTCTAAAAGAGAGACTGTTAGATGCAAGGCCTTGGTCACAAACAGCTAACACACTCCACTACAAACCAAAAGGTTGGAGGTTCAAGACCACCTAAAGGCATTTCAGAAGAAAGTCCTCATCTACTTCAAAAGAGCAGTCATTAAACACCCTATGAAGAGTTGAGGGATGTGAATAGCCCTGTTACTATACAGAGAGCATTGGACAGTCAATTATGGCTGACATCATAAGCTCAAAAAGTCATGTTATCATTAGATCTTCCTCTTGACCCATTTGAAAGCTGTTTCAGTTTTTAACAATGAAGGGAAAAATACAAGTGGATTAAACTCCTAGTGAAGCCATTCTGACCATGGACCATGGATGTGAATAGTCTTGCTCACATGCAGAATGCATTTGGAAATGGATTGCTACAGATGCAGTTAGGTTAAATTTTAGCACCCAATCATTTGATCTCCCTTATGATCCATTTCAAATTGTTATGTTTTTTTAATATTTTCTGCTCTCTTGTCAATTCAGGTTTTATCTGTTTTATTTTTTTATTCTTGATAGTTTTTAGTCTGTTTGCTTTTTTAATGTCTTCCTGTATAAGAAATTCAGGGTAGATAAATCTATAGAAACAGTAACTGGACCAATGATCCCTTGGTGGCATGGCAGGGGAGGATGTAGGGAGATGAAGAGCTAATAATGATGAGTACAAGAATGAAGAAAATGTCCTAAAACTGATTTTGGTGATGATTACACCACTTTTCTTGATGTGATTCAACTGTTGAATTGGATGATATGTGAATTATATGCCAATAAAGCTGCTGGGGAAAAAACACACCCAAACAAAACCCTATGAAGCACAGTTCTTCTCTGACACATAGAGGTCACCACAGGTGAGTATCAACTTGACAACAACAGGTTACAGCTTATGTTTACTGCAGGTGTTCATGGATTGGGGAATGTCTGCCTTCTGCTTTCTTATATATGCAACTTCCTCTAAGCCTAGAAACTTGTATCAGCCCAGCCATAATGACTATACAGCACCATCAGGACAAGGTTAGCAGTTCTAAACCATCATCCACTTAACAGAAGACAGATGAGACTTTCTACACCCATAAAGAGTCACTGTTTCAGAAACCCACATGGGAAGTTCTACCCTGTCCTAGAGGATTGCTATGAGCTGGAATCTGTTCGATGGCAGTGAGATGTGTTATCTGCAAAAGATGTGCTTGTTATCTGCAAAAGATCACTCAATTTACACAGTGTTAATGAGCTGTATTAGCTGTAAAAGTTTACAAAAATCAAAGTTCATTGTCCTTCAAGCCAGAATACAATCATTTCTCTTATTTTACCCACATTTAAATTGAATGAAACATGAAACTTGGTACTATCAAGTTGAAATCATTTTATGAGAGAATAGTGTTTTTTGCAAAAGCAAAGAGTATACATAAGTACACCTGCAGCACCAGTGTTAATAAGCCTTCCTCCAATTTTGATGCCACATTCTTCTTCATATAATTCAGCTTCTTTGACGATTTGTCCAGTATACAGATTGAATAAACAATGTGAGAGGATTCACCCCTGACACCCACCTTTTTTATTTTAAATAAACAGTATTCCCTTGTTCTATTCACACAACTGCCTCTTGACCATGTACAGGTTCTGCATGAGCACAATGAAATGTTCTTAGATTCCCTTTCTTTTTAAAAAATCATTTTATTAGGGGCTCATACAACTCTTATCACAATTCATACATCCATCAATTGTGTAAAGCACATTTGTACATTCATTGCCCTCATCTTTCTCAAAACATTTGCTCTCCACCTAAGCCCCTGGCATCAGCTCCTCATTTTTCCCCCTCCCTCCCGGATTCCCATTCTTCTCACTGGTATCCAAAGTTTGTTATTATCCACAGTCAAATCCCTTTCCATAGCTCTATTAAACATCTTTCTGATATTGTCTACTTGTAGCCAAGATCCATCAGTCATCAGTATTGATATTCCTTGCTCCACATCCTCTTCTGAATCTAGCCTGAATCTCTAGACACTCCCTGTCAATGTACTGCTGCAACTATTGTTGGATGATCTTCAGCAAAAATGTATTTGCATGTGATATCAATAATATTGTTCCATAATTTGTACATTCTGTTGGGTCACCTTTTCCCCCCTACAACTCAATGTAAAGAAAACCAAAATCCTCACAAGTGGACCAATAAGTGGAGAGAAAATGTTTTGAGAATGATGAGGGCAATGAATGTACAAATGTGTTGTACACAATTGATGTGTGTATGGATTGTGATAAGAGTTGTATGAGCCCCTAATAAAATGATTTAAAAAAAAGAAATAGATGAGAATTAAATCTTGGATTGCTTATTTGGATTCACAATCAGTGCTCTTGGAAGCAGTAGTCAAGAGATCAAAACAATTCATTTCATTAAGCAAACTGCTACACAAGACCTCTTTAAAGTATTGGAAAGCAAGCAAGCAAGCTACCTTGAGGATTAAAGTGCACCTGACCCAAGTCATAATGTTGTGTCTATGCTTGTGAAAGTTGGACACTGAATAAGGAAGACTGAAGAAGAATTGATGCATTTGAATTTTGTGCTGGCACAATTGGGCTGCCAAATGAGCAAACAAATCTGTCTTGGAAGAAATACAGCCAAAATGTTCTTTAGAGGCAAGGATGGCAGACTTCACCTCATGCACTTCAGACATGTTATCAGGAGAGACCTTACCCTTAAAAGGACTTCATCTTTTGGAAAGTAGAGGGACAGCAAGAGAGAGGAAGTCGCTGGACCACATGGTGACACAGTGGCTACACCGATGGGCTTAAACATAGCAATTGGGAAGATGACTCAGGGCTGGGTGGTGGTATGTTCTGCTGTACATAGGGTTGCTGGGAGCTGAAACCAACTGTACAGCACCTAGCAGCAACAACAACTTGGTATTTCTATTCCCAGTTGTTTGTGGATGCGCCATACTGCTTTCCACAGTGGTTATATTAGTTTACAGTCCCACCAGCAGTGGATGAGGGTTCTGTTCTCTTTGCATCCCCTCTAGCATTTGTTGCTTTGCTATTGTTGATTGAACTTTGCTATCAATGCCAGTGTGAAGTGGTACCTCATCCCTATTTTGATTTGCATCTCTGGAATGGGTCATGATTGTGAGCATTTCTTCGGGTTTGTTGGATGCCTAGATGGCTTCTTTGGTGAACGATCTGTTCATGCATGTCCTCTGTCCATTTTTAAATTGCATTATTCCACTTTTTCTTCTTGAGGTGTTGGACTTTTCTATAGATTTTCATGATTAGTCCATCATATCATTACCAATTTCCCCCTAGTCTGTAGGTTTCCTTAGTCACTCTTTCTGTAAAGTATTTTGATACACTAAAGCAAACATTTTTAATGTTCCTTTTCTTTTTTCCTTTTTTGCTTTAGACCAATGCTAAGATTAGCAAAAAATGTAAGCAAAAATATGCCCAGAAACATAGCCTTATAATATTGCAACTTTGCAAAAATGTTGGCAAGCGTCCATGAGATTTAAAAATCGTGTAATATTAAGATGGCTCAGCAATGTCTTCATGAATATATTAGAAACAGATTGATAGCTGTTGAAACTTAAAACCTAAATACTACTGTTCATGGAATATACACTCTACTGATATAAAATGCACTATTATTTCATGTGGCACTATTATTTCATGTGGTACTAAGAAAGGAAAATGATGACTCATTACTGACACATGTGTCAAAATGCTTCCTTATCATTTAGAGGTTTTTATTTTAAATGTGTTGAACACAAGGCACAGAACTGATTCAAAATGGCTCAGCCATGGCTGATGGAAACAAGAGTAGTGTGTACACTGCATTGCAGCCAAGTGTCTGGTGAGAAGAATTTTAACTCACGTAGCAAATAGGCAGTGGTGCCCCACTCAGAAGTGGTGGCTAACTGCATCATTTGAATGTGTGTTGGCTTCTATCTTTGAGTGGGGTACAACTGCCTCTTTCCTCAAACGCAAAATAAAAAAACCCAACTCACTGCCATTGAGTTCATTTCAACTCATAGCAACCCTACAGGATAGAACTGACCCATGGGGTTCCACGACTAATCTTCATGGGAGCAGAAAGCCTCGCTATTCTCCCACAGAGCAGTTGGTAGTTAGTGTGTCACCCTCTATTTCACTGGAGTTTCCCACCTATTTCTTTTTTTTTTTT
>NW_022103910.1:1121397-1133611 GCF_000313985.2 Echinops telfairi | reverse complement strand
GTAAAATTGGGATCATGATAGTGGGGGGAGGAAGCATTTAAGAACTAGAGGAAAGTTATATGTTTCATTGTTGCTACCCTGCACCCTGACTGGCTCATCTCCTCCCCACAACCCTTCAGTAAGGGGGTGTCCAGTTGCCTGCCGCAGCTGCTTTTTATAACCAAACAGTGCTTGCCAATGACCACTGTGAGGGATATGGTAATTTCTGAATTACCTTCCTGTCAGTCTGTTATACAGTACTGTGGTGGCTTGAGTATTGCTGTAATACTAGAAGCCATTCCAGTATTTGAAATACTAACAGTGTACTAGTCAGAAGGGCCTGGAGATCTACTTCCCAACACCCTAGGGATCCCACCAGAGCATCTGATACAATGCTGGAAAATAAGTCCCCTCGGTTGGAAGGCACTCAAAATATGCAACAGCCACAGCAATGAGGCAAGGAAACCAAGAACTTAAAGATGGTCCAGAGGAAATATTTCATCTCATTATATATGATGTTGCCATAAGCTGGAGGCAACGCAGTGACAACTGAAAACAACAACACATGAGAAAATGTTCCTCCCAGATCAATGAAATAATCTCTCATATTTTATATATACATGGAGCTGTATAGTCCATATTATATATTTATGTAATATTATATAAGTATAATATTATAGTTATATAAAATAATGGTGATGTGATTATATTATATATTTACAATGTTATATGAATGTAGCATAATATTTTAAACATTATATGTTTGTATCATACATTTATATTATATACTATGTATACTTATATATGTTTAAATCTTTGGAGGAGGGAAAATTTATATTCATAATAAAAAAAAGGGGATGGGAGTTGGGAGATTTGTTGGAACCTAGAAACACACACCAAAATGTTAGGTAGACAATGAGATCTTTAAATGTCCTGGGATAGTGCCCACGAGGCTCTCATTACAGCATTTTTTAAAAATAAAAATCACTGCTCCCCACCCCTAAAAAAATAAAAATTAAAAATAAGGGGGAAAAGTGCATGGTAAGAAATATGGTGAGTCTAGGCTCTGGGATTCTTGTAGCAATGAGTGCTCTAGAATGTCTACAGCTCACTTGCAATGTGTTTGAGTAGGGTGGGAAGCTGGGGCACTTGTGATTAAGAAGCTTTGAGTGGCTCCTTGCAGTGCAAAGAGACAGCGAGCTTCTGAGAATGGTTTTCTCATTTAACTTGCACAGGGATGCCGAGTGTGTTTCTTAACCTCTCAAAGCTCCAGGTTGCTCATTTGTTTAAGAGACAATTTTAACATGTAAGGAGTAAATCAGTTAAAATATATATAATATATACATATATTATATATACAAAAATATATAATATATACATATATTATATATACAGAAATATATAATATATACATATATTATATATACAAAAATATTATATATACAACATTGACAAATTGTTAGGACTCCTTCTTTACGTGGTCCCCACTGTACAGTCCCAGACATCACTCCAAAGCTGAAAGTAAATCAGAATCATTGCAAGAAAACAACCAGGAAACAAAGATGAAAGGTCTTTTCATCTGCATTTCACCAGAATTGCTGAGTAGAGGTAATTTTTCTTGAAAATCATATTATTTCGCTAACACATACAAATATAGCAGGGGCTACTTTGCTTTTGCATTCTACTACAGACTGTAAACTTTTTATGAAACAGTATATTAACAGGATTCAAGTCTGCACAGAAATCAAGCCCACTAATCAAGTCTTGCCTGTTGGTGCGCAGGGATGGAAGCCAAGAAATGCCTGGGCAAGTTCTGTCTGGATGCGAAGTGTAAGATGACACAGCCCCTTCGGGAAAGCCACTTCCGCTGAGCAGTCTCTCTCCCCCCTCCCTTTCTTCGGGCGCATCAGCTGCAACGTTCTCCAGCCTGCACCCAGATAAAATGACCTATCTCAAGGCATGCAAATGCAAGCCTCTGCCTTCCAAGAAATCCAGTGAGCTTTGTTCCCAGGGCTTTTCTTCCAGTAAAAGGTGGGGCTAAACCACAGTGGGCAGGATGTTCAAGACATCATCACACCCTGAGCCAGGGCTTTCTTTCAAGGCCTTGGGAAATGGATGAATCACTCTGCTTTGGTTTCCATCCCTCTGATGGGACTATGACGCTTACCTCTACAAATGTGTTATGAGGATCATGGATTTGGGAGGTGTGCTTGTTTTCTTTGCCCTGGTGAGTGGAGCATGTTGCAGAAAATAAATATTATTATGGCCTGATTGTGGGTGAACTGCCACCCTGGCCCTTTATGTCTGGTGACACCATTACCTCAGGCCCTGACACATGTAAGAGAGCCTCTGCTTTAGCCTGTGTTTCCGGAAATCAAAGCCTGATACACAGATTTACATGAAGGTGGTTTATGTGGGAACACATCCAGGGACAGGACTGAAGAGAGGAGCAATCAACTTGATCACCCATGTGGGTGATGTGAAAGACCTTGCCAAGGACTTTTGAATGCACCTAGGGGATACATCTCCGAGACTGAAAAGCTAGAGCATTTATCCATTGACTGCTACCCCCACTCTTATTGGCTGAAGCCCACCCCCTTTTCCCTGTTGGGTATGTGTGTGTGAATATTGGGTGGGGTCCACAATGTCCCTCACTAGGATTTAGGTGAGCCCACAGATAGGAGGCTGCAGGGATCTCAAGCTTGATGCGAGGCCCTGTCAGTACAGGCAGGTTGAAGCCAAGACTGCTACAAGAACTCACCACCGCCTCTCACTCGGACTCATGGCAGCCCTGCATGGGGCAGAGTGTACCTGTCTGTGCTGCGTAGGGCTTTCAGTGGATGCTTTTCTGGAAATGTATCACCAGGATTTTCTTCTGAGGCACCTCTGGGTGGACTCAAACCCCCAACCTTTCAGCTAGCAGCTAAGAACATTACATCTTGAAAGAAGAGATAAATCTGAGAAAGTGTGAGGAAGAAACAAAAGTATCCAACCCCACAAACCTCTGATATTCTTTCAATAAATCGTTTTTGCTTAAGCACTTTTTAAGTTTGAGATTTTGTTGTGCTTGTTTTTTTTTCTCTGTGCATCCCAAAGAATCCTGGCCAATAGAGTGTAGCTATAATATACCCAGGTAGCTCTAGGGCTTCCTCTTTTTAACCCTGGCCCTCTACTTTACCAAGCATGATGTCCTTCTGCAGGAACAGGTCTTTCTTGATAACATGTCCAAAGTCCATAAGACAAATTCTGCCATACTCACTTCTAAGGAGCATTCTGGCTGTACTCCTTCCAAGATTTGTTTGTTCTTCTGGCAGCCCGTGTTACTTTCAATATTCTTCACAAGCACCATAATTCAAATGCAGTGATTCTTCTTCAATCTTCCTTATTCAATGTCCAAATTTCAAATGCATATGAGGCAATTGAGAACACCGTGGCTTGGCTCAGACTGACCTTAATCCTCAAATTAACCTGCTAGCATTTCAATACTTTAAAGAGGTCTTGTGCAGGAGATTCACCCAATAAAATGCACTGTTTAATATCTTGACTTTGCTTCCATGAGCATTGATTGTGGATCCAAGGAGGACAAAATGCTTGCTAACTTCAATCTTTTCTCCATTTATCATGATGTTACCTATTGGCCAGTGTGAGGATTTGGGGTCTTCTTTACATCGAGTTGCAATCCACACTGAAGGCTACAATCCTTAATCTTCATCAGCAAGTGCTTCAGGTCCTCCATATCAAGCAAGGTTCTGTCCTTTGCATATCTCATGTTGTTAATAAGCCTTCCTCCAATCTTGATGCCGCATTTTTCTTCATATAATCCAGCTTCCAAATTATTACTCATTTACCCATCACTTCTCTGTTAGTATGCCAAACTGTGGTGTTTTTGTATTGCTGTAGTTCTGGAAGCTATCCAGCTTCCAAATTATTTACTCATTTACCCATCACTTCTCTGTTAGTATGCCAAACTGTGGTGGTTTTTGTATTGCTGTAGTTCTGGAAGCTATCGCTGATATTTCAAATACCAGTTGAGTCACTAAAATGAACAAGTTTCAGCAGGGTGTCCAGACTAAGAACATACCAAGAAGAAGCAATGGTCTGTCCACTTCAGAGGAAAGGGCCACTGGAAACCTTCACAATGATATCCACGAAATGTGATATATCTCAGGGAATTCTATGATGCATATGAACATTTTAAATTCTCGAGAGGTCTGCAACTTCTATGACTCTTACTCTTGTTCCTCATGCTGAATACCATCCAGAATTATTCTGGATAAAATATTTTGCATAAAAGTGTCTCTAGGAAAGATCAGGTAAGCAAATTTGCTTTGATATCTTTTGAACAATGGATTCAGTGAGGAGGACCAGGAATGCTATTTCTCAGAGGGGAGTAAAGCTGATAACATAAGCCACTGATACAATTAACAAGAACTTGTATAAGTAGGCCTCGAGAATTTTTAAACACTGTGAAAATACACATACAGCTCTGTCTATCAGGTATGCATCCAATCATGGAATCTACAGTCAGTCTTCACCTTGTCCCATATGCATATAAACAAATTCCAGCTACCTCCTGGTAACTCAAATTAAATAACACCAGTCTCCCAACAATTCCATTCAAAATTCAGCTATCATTTAGGCTAACCTTGCGTAATTACATCAAACACATATTTATCTGCCAGCTCTTTAGTGCACCCTGCTCACTGTGTGAAAACAGCAAACGCAAAATGTGATCAATTACCAGCATGTCCCTTCTTTCACATCTGTCAGTGTTGGGTCACTGTGCCTCTGTATAAGTTCATACTCAGATAGCAAAGTGTGTAATGGTGGAGCTTCCTTGTCTTTCAGTGTTAAATCCATATAATATCTTACAAATATGCATAACCAGGAGAGAATATTGGCCAACAAAATGGAAGTGCTTGCTGTAAAGAAACAATTCAGACTTAAGTGGAGATAGCTGACCATGGAAATGTTAACAGTGTCATTGTTTAAAAGGTTCTTGGTATGAATCCTGAAGAATTTATTCAAGGTGAACATACTGACACAAATGCAGAAAGCGATCATGATGAAAAGGATAAACACATCACATTAGAGGAACTATTGGAAATATTTCACAGCATGGAAAAGGCAAAGGATAAATGTTGGAATCTGATCCAAACAGATGTAAAAAAAGAGTGTGACACTTCAAAAAGGCAGAGAAGCAATGACTGTGAATGGTATGAGGAAGTAAAGCATTGTCTAAATGATTCTCCATACAGTTCATAAATATTTTAACTTAGAGTATAATGGTTTTACTCTTCAAAAATATTTTTAATTTCCTTATAATTTCTAAGCTCTAAATGTCTAAACAAACCCATCCCCATTCCCATGAAATTAATTCCTCCTCCTGACTTTAGCTCGTCAGCTAAAGGTACCTCCACTTTCCAGACCTCACCTCTCCTACAACTCCTGTTTCCTCTCTCCTCCTTGATTCAATCTCCTTTGCTTTTCTATTGTCCTATTGCACTCGGTCCTAGCCCTTTCTAATTTCAACCCAAATGCCTCTATCATAGCAGATAACTGCATCTCCTACACCCAGACTCTGTGCCCTCCTTCATCCTGCATGCAGTAGTCCTTGGCTCACTAATCTCTAAGTGTTCCTCACCATCCTTAAAAAACCATGCTCTCATCCTGAAACCGAGTCCTTTATACTAGCAACTCTCCTCTGTATCTGCCATGACAATCTAGCCAAAAACGTGCCTTTTCTTATGGTTCTCAACCTTCCTAATGCTGTGACCCTGTAATACAGTTCCTCATGTTGTGGTGACCCCCAACCATAAAATTATTTTCATTGCTACTTCCTAACTGTAATTTTGCTACTGTTATGAACTGGGCAACCTCTGTGAAAGGGTTGTTTGACCATCAAAGAGATCGTGACCCACAGGTTGAGAACCACTGTTTTAAAGCATTGCTCTAGAACAGAGGTTGGCAAACTGACCCTTCAGCTATTTGTGGTTTTTCAGTACACATAGGTGACTCTGAAATAAAATTGAAAATGAAAATAAAATTATCAAAGTTTCATTTTCAGATAACAGTGATTTCATTTGTTTGTGAAAATGTATTTATAGCTCTTGAATAATTTTAAAATTTTGTGAGTGACAGGATTAACCCTGTTATCTCAAAAGTTTGCTGAATTCTGCTTTAAGAGATGTTCCACAAAGGTGATATATATAACTTGCTAGTCCAGCAGGGGTCATGTAAATGTAAACCCTCTCTTTCTTTCCCTGAATTTTCCTTCTCCTTTCTTCTTTATTTCTCTTCCACAACACACATGTACACATCCAACAAAAACAAAATCAGCAAAATTATATCTCACTGTATTTGATTTGCTTCTTTAACAATAGCCACAATCACCTCATTAAAGACAAAGAGGATCTTATCAGAAATATTCAGCAAAAATTAAAGGATGTGCATATGTCACACAGGAGCAAGGAAGAAGAGAATTCTAAGGAGAACATAGAAATTCAAAGGGTTAATCAAGCAATTATTAAAGACCCTTATTGTCTGTCCTTATAAAGGCAACCATAACACAGATATTTCTGCAGAAAGATGGATCAGAACTGGGAAAGGAGGGTTTTTTGTTTGTTTGTTTGTTTGTTTGTTTTTCTGATGATGTCCAAAGGAAATATGATTTATTTCCAAGGCAAAAGGTATTAGAAACAAAAAGCATATGTACTTGAAAAACTATATACCAAGTTAATTACAACAAAAGAAGAGATGGCAATATTTATCTCTGACAAAATAGACTTCAAGGTACATAATATAATGAGAGACAAGAATGGGCATTACATAATGCTCAAGGGATCAATAGACCAAGGACACATAACCATAATAAACACATATGCACCCAATTAAATACCCTCAAAATTCATCAACCAAATCCTCAAAGAGATGAAAAACGAAATTATCAGGTCAACAAGAATAGTAGATGATTTCAATACATAATTCTCAAAGAAAGATAGATCAACAGGTAAGAAACTCAACAAAGAAACAGAAGAGCTGAACAACACAATCGAACAACTAAACCTCCTAGATATTTACAGAGTTCTCCAATCAACAGCAAAACAAAAAAAAATTCACATTCTTCTCCAAAATGCCTTGCTTATGTTCTAAAATAGACCACATGCTAGGCCATAAAGTAGGCCTTAACAAATTCAAACACATAGAAATCACTCAAACCATCTTCACTGACCACCATACCATAAAGCTGGAAATCAATCATAGAAAAAATTAAAACAAAAAACAAACAAACCCCCCAAATTTAAAAAACAAAGACAAGCACTTGGAGACTCAACAAAAGTACTGAAGAAGAAAAAAAAAAAAGACTGGATAATAGCCCAAATTATAGAAGAAATTAGGAAGTTCATAGAAACTAATAAGAATGATAACATAATTTACCAAAACGTATGGAACACAGCGAAAGCAGTTATCAGAGGTCACTTTATAACAATTAATGCGCACATGAAAAAAGAGGAAAAAATCATGTTCAGCATCTTAACACAACACTCCAATAACAAGAACAGAGGCAACAGCATAAACCTTCCAAAATCAAAAGAAAAGAAGTCATAAAATTTAGAGCAGAAATAAATGAACTAGAAAACAGAAGAACAATGGAAAAAATCAACAAAGCACAAAGTTGGTTCTTTGAAAGGATCAACAAAATTGACAAACCGCTAGCAAACTTAACAAAGGAAAAGCAGGAACAGATGATAATATCTAGAATTAGGGATGAAACAGGGGAAGTTACAATAGACCCTAATGAAATAAAAAAGATTAATAATAACACAGTATTATGAAAGAATGTATTTGAACAAATTCAATAATCTGGATGACATGGACAAATACCTAGAAAAACACTCCTTACCTAAATTAAAACATATGCACATTGACTTGAACAGATCCATAACAAATGAAGAATTAGATAAGGTGATCAATCAACTCCTAACTAAATACGTTCTAGTCCAGATGGCTTCACAGGAGAATTCTATCAAATATTCAGAGAAGAGCTGACATTAATCCTGTACAAACTCTTCCAGAATATAGAAAGGGGCAGCAAACTCCCAAACTCATTCTATGAAGCCAGAGTAACCCTTATACCCAACCAGGCAAAGACCCCACAAGGATGGAGAACTACAGACCGATATCCCTCATGAACACAGATGCAAAAATTCTCAAAAAAAATCGTGGCCAATAGAATCCAACAACAAATGAAAAAAAATAAAATAAATCATGATCAAGTGGGGTTCATATCAGGGATGGTTCAACATTTGAAAAACAATGTAACCCAGTACATTAACTTGATCATTCCAATTGATGCAGAAAAAGCATTGGACAATATCCAACATCCATAAAAGTTCTCAAGAAGATAGGCTAGAAGGTGTGTTAGACAGGGTTCTCTAGAGAAACAAAACCAGAATGCTAATAATTTTATGTATATTTATACAAATAGGCATATAACATAAGAAATAAACAGTTACTTAAATTATAAGCAGTACAAATGACTAGTGCAACTCACTCCTGTGAGACAGTTGTGAGACCCTGGCAGTCCTTCAAGTCTTGAGGGCCGCCGGGTAGTCCTCTGTAGAGCAATTCAGGCTATCCAGACACAGGCAGCAAACAGCAAGTCAGGTCACCAACAGTCAGCCAGATGACAGGGTCCTACAGTCCCCAGCTCAAGAGATGTATATTCCAGTAGGGTGGCGAAGCAGGTCTTGAAGGAACCTCAAATTACAGCAACACAGTCCACGGAGGCAAAGAACAAGCAAAGCAGCTGCACTCTGGTCTGATGATCAAAGAGCAAGAGACAAGAAAGGCGAGGCTCACCAGCCATTTATCTCCCCGCCCTTCAATTAATCCCACAAGTGTTTTATCGGCCAGGTTGGCACAATAAACTAACTACCTCAGAAGGTAAAATCCTCAACAAAATAAAGACCATATATGAAAAACCAAGTCAATATTACACTCAATACAGACAACTGATTTTTGACAAAGGCTCAAAAAAGCAATAAATGGGAAGCAGATGCCCTCTTCAAACAATGGTGCTGGAAAAACTGGTATCCAACTGCAGAAGGATGAAACCAGATCCATATTTCACCCCATGCAGTAAAACAAACCCAAGGTGGATGAAAAACCTGAATGCAAAACCCAAAGCTATCAGGATCATCAAGGAGAAAATTGATACTAATCTAAGTGCCCTAGTGCAGGGAATTCTCAGGCAATTAGAGATAACAAAGGAAACATATTCCAAGGAAGACAAAATAGATAGGTGGGTCTATTAAAAATAAAACATTAGGGTACATAGAAAGACTTCATTGAAAGAGTAAAAAGAACACTTTGTTCTAATAATATAGCGTTCTGTAATGCTCACCTTCCCAACACGATTGCTGAAGACAAATATGTGCATAAGCAAATGTGGTGAAGAAAGATGATGACACCTGCCTATCAAAAGATATAGCGTCTGGGGTCTTAAAGGCTTGAAGGTAAACAAGCAGCCATCTAGCAGGAAAACAACAAAGCCCACATGGAAGAAGCACACCAGCCTGATGCATGCTGGACCTGATGTAGTTTTCAACATTTTCTGTATTTTTGTTTATTCATTTTAGGATTTATCTCAGAGGTGTTATGTCATTGGGGGGGGTCACCCTCTTGAAGTTGTGTTACATGTCTTTCGGTGTTTGAAACCCAGGGATAACGAACCTATAGGGACAGCAATTTGAATAAGTGTGGGCGGGGTTTGCGGTGGTGGTACAGTGGTGTTGGGAGGGTGCTGATATAAGGGAATTGATGTCAAGTAGTCCAAGAGGAAAAATAATGTTTGGAAACTGAAATTAAAATAAATATTAAAAAATAAAATTATGTAATCATTTTTGAATATCAAAGGTTAAATAAGCGGAGGTGGGGGAAAGCCCATGTAGATACAGAGGAAAAGAAAGGAGAAGGAGACTATGGTTCATTGGCCTCTTCAGTCAAAAATTACAAAGCAACGTGAAGATGATCACTATGGGACCACTGTACACGTATGTTGTTTTCTATCTTGTGTGCATGCTCTCTCTCTTTCAAGAGGGATTTGAGATTTTGGTAAAAGTTTAAGGAGCGGCTCAGAGAGTCCTTTATTCTCTCCCGTGGTTTTTATTTTCTTCACCTCTTCTACTTTGACAAATTGCTGACCTTTCATGTTTCTCTTCATTCTCAGAAACAAAAAGAAGTCGCTCAAGACAAGATGTCTCATTGCGGGTGCCGACCGAGACAGAAGACAATACTGGGGCCAAACAGTGGGGAGTTACTCTGGTCTGAGCCCCCCACAGCTGAGCGAATGAAGAAGGGAACCTAACAGATCAGCAATGGGAGCAAAGCCAAGCCACAAAGCCCCTGAGGAGCCCCCAAAATAGACGCAAGGCTAGGAGGGGTAGTTCCCAGAATCCCCCAGAACCAGTGGGGAGATAGTCATAAAGGTCAGCAGACAGACCTAGAATTATGTATGGATTTTTGCTAGTTTTTTTTCCCTTTTTTTGTTCAATTTTTGTTTTCTTTTTGTTTTATCTCCATTACTGTTGGTTTGCCTGCCAATATAGGATAGACGTGGGAAGCTGTGATAAACTGAGGGACTGGATGAGAATGTAATACAGCGAAATCATCCATGCTCATCATGACGGGTGTGGAAAACCGACTTTGGGGGAGGAAGACTCTCACAGCTATGAGATATAAATAAATCTTAATATACATTCTCATGACTGAACACAGTCTTTCAAAAAAAAAACCCATAAAAGTACTGTCATAGAGGAACTACCATATAAGATAAATCATTTCTGTATCTGGCTACTTCATAATGCCTAAAGTTATCTGTAGATAAAAACAATCAGATTCTATATTGAACCCACCACAAAATGTAGCAAACTCTGTTTTGACATCTCTTGCTAATACCATTCAGAGATTACTTCCCCTGGGGAGGGCTCAGAGGGGTTTGAGGTCAAATAGCACTAGGTCAAGATTCTGGCTCAACTCATTGCTAGTTTATAATGTTACCCTCTTATGATATTTCCTATTAACTATGACAAGTATGTCTTCTGAAAGATCTGTAAGCCCCATTACATATACCCATTGGAAAATACATTAGCTCTCTCAGTCCTGACATGGGACAAGGAGCCCCTGTGCTCTGCTGTCTGTCTGTCTTTAATATTTTCTACAATCGCAAAGTCGCTCCTGAGGACCCGTTTGAGTTTTAGGGAGCCCCTCACCCCAAGAGTAAGCAAGCTCAAGGAAAAAGCAATGGACCAGTGGTTCCAGTGGGACTTGGGGGAAGGATGAGGCAGGAGAAGGGAGCAGTGAGCAAACAATGCCATAGACAAGGGAACATCTATGGAATTAAAGTCAACAACAAGGAGAATATAGAGATCCTGGGGGTGATGGAGCAACAGCAGTCTAGCTGAGAGGAAATACTAAGAGGCCGAAGAAGGGTGTACATACATAAATACATTAATTCATAAAAATAGAGGTATTGCCTTATGTACATATATTTATATTGCAATGCATTGAGGTAGTGGACAGACTTTGGGCCTCTGCTCAAGCCCTGCCTCAACACAAGAACACTTTGTTCTAACAACCTGGCATTCTGTGATGTTCACCCTTCTGACACAATCACTAAAGACAAAATGGATGCACAAGCAAATGGGATAGGGAAAGCTGATGGTGCCCGACTATCAAAAGATATAGTGTCTGGGGTCTTAAAGGCTTGAAGTCAAACAAGCGGCCACCTAGCAGAAAAGCAACAAGCCTCCATGGAATAAGCACAACAGCCTATGAGATCATGAAGTGTCAACAGGATTGAGTAACAGGCATCAGAAGACCCAAAACAAACAAACAAAATATAATGTTGAAAACTAGGGTGTTCCGATCAGAGACCCCAAACCCATCTGTAGACAATGGGACACCCCCTCACAGAAGGGTCACAAGGAAGGGATGAGTCAACCAGGGCGCAGTATAGCACCTATGAAACACACAATATTCCTCTGGTTCCTTGAGGCTTCCTCACGCCCCACTATCATGAGCCCAGTCCTGCCTTTCATTGAGGCTAGACTGGAGCATGTACACAGATACAGATAAGAGCTCATGACACATGGAATCCAGGTCAGATACCCCCTCAGGAACAGAAATGGGATACTAGGATGGTATGGGGGAAAGTGGAGAGAGCAGGGAAGAA
>NW_022103910.1:1107013-1121029 GCF_000313985.2 Echinops telfairi | reverse complement strand
TGAGATGGAGGAGGACTTTGTGGATTGGTGTTGGACATATGGGTTAATGGGTTAATGTTGGACTTATGGACTTGGGCAGCACTGGGTTGAGATGTTTTCTTGATGCACACTTAACCTTTATATAAAACGCTGTCTTATACATGAGTTTCTGTGGATTTGTTTCTTTAAAGTACCCAGACTAATACAGGAGTCAATCGCAATGATCGACACATAACCAACGCCCCCCCTCACCCGGGGGGGATGGACCTCAGGAACCATCAGGGAAGGGAAAGAGTAGTTGGTGTAAAATATTAAAATAATAATAATTTCTTATTTAACAAGGGGTCAGGAGGGTGGAAGGGGTAAGGGAAGAAAAAAGAAGAGCTGATACTAAGGGCTCAAATAGAAAGCAAAGGTTTAGAAAATAACAATGGCAATATACGTACAAATACGCTTGATAAAATTGATGTACGGATTGTTATAATAACTTAAGAGCCCCCAATAAAATAAACTTAAAAAAAAAAAAGAAGTCGCATGGAGTGAGGTCAGGTGAGTAAGGTGCATAGGGAAAGAGAGGCATGCTGTTTTTGCCAAAAACTGGCTCACTGAGATGGCTGCAAGAGTAGGAGCATTGTCATGGTGACAAATCCAGTCCCAACTGCCACAAATCAGGCCTTTTTTGTTGCACACTGTTACGCAATCTTTTCAGAACCTCTAAAATAGAAAGCTTGATTAACAGTCTGATCTGGTGGAATCAACTCCAAGTGCACTATCCCGCTCACATAAAAAACAAACAAACAAATGAGCATTGTGTTGATCTGTGATTTAACTTGATGAGCTTTTGCGGGGCAAGGTGACAATGGCATCTTCCACTGGCTTGACTGATGCTTGGTTTTGGGTTGTCAGAATAGCACCATGTCTCTTCACTAGTAATGACCTTTTCCAAATATGTACTGTAGCCCCTGTGTTTTCAGGCTTCATTATCTTGAAGACTTGATGTAAAAGGAGTACTCAATACAAACAAACAAAACAAGCAGAAAAAAATCTCCACTGTGTTGCACTTCCTTAGTGCACTTTTTTTCCCACTAGGTAAGCATTGAACAACTCATTCTGAGTTAGTGCACCTAGTGTTGTTGCCTGGGAAGGTTCTCTCTGGCCACAGTGAATTTTTTTTTAGTAAAGGCTGTTTCACTCGAACCCCGTTTTTTTGTGATGGACAATTTAAGAGAACAGCATGTGACTGGGAAAGTTTGTTTTCTACTGGGAAAAATTGCCGCAGAAATTGTTGTAATGTTGAACACAACTTACAAAGGCAGCGCTATGGGAAAAACTCAAGTGTACAAGCAGTTTTCTCATTTCAAAAACGGTAAAATGTTGAGATGTCAGCCCTCATTTGGACATCCATCAACTTCCCAAACATGAAAATGTCGACTCCCAACTATGACAATGCAATTGCTCATGTAGCCATCTTAATGCACCAGTTTTGGGAAAATAACAGCATGCCTCTCTTGCCCCACACACCTTATTCACCTGACCTCGCTCCATGTAACTTCTTTTTGTTCCCATGAATGAAGAGGGACATGAAAGTACAGCAATTTGAAGAGATGAAGAAGAAAACGAGGGAGCTGTCAGCCATCCAAACAGATGAGTTTGAAAAACGTTTCCAAGAATGGAATTGCAGATTTGACAAATGTATTAAGTTAACTGTAGTGGAGAGTACTTTGAAGGTGATAAGGTTTTTTGTAAAAAAAAAAATAGTAATAATAATTAAATACATAGTTTTGAAAAAACCTGTTGTTGGTTTTCTTTGGGGGGTGGGTACCCCGTCATATTATCTGATTATCCCTTGAAAATTTGTTTAAGATGAAGTAAAATTTCTTGTGGCTATTCTATCCATTGTCCCTTTTGCAATGTATCGTAAATTCTAGTCTCCATACTTGTAGTCCTAATCCCATTTTGGAGGAGTTCCCTGTAAAAAGATTAAGGTGGGAGTAGTCTGAGTCCCCACCTTACTAGAAGGTGCAAATTAAATCACCACCCTTTGTTTCCTTGGCAGTATGGTCTGCTCAAAGACAAAAACCACACCTCTATCAAATCCATTCCTCCATGTGTAAGAGTCATCTCAGAAGTTGAGAGAAAATCCAAAAACTGTCAAGGAAGAACCTTCAGCAGAGCACATTGAGGTCCTTGCCTAAAGTGATGAAGCCAAGACTAGAGGCACCAGTGGTTGTAGTACTGAGACCATGAAACAGCCTAAAGGATCTACACTGAGACAGAGGTACTTCATCCTTGATACCTGAAGCATGGAGGCAGTGAGGTGAAGTGGTAAGCAGGCTTCCTGGACCACAGAGGCAGAGATTAGGGAACATGTGAATGAGAGACTGAAGACCAGAGAGAGAGAGAGAAACTTAGCTCCTGCCTGAAGAGAGCTGTTTTGTAGATCAACAACTTTATCCTTAATGTTTTCTGATCCTCGTTTTTAGTAACCTTTTAACGGTCCTAATAAACCCCTATAATTGTGAATATTGTCTGCGAGTTCTGTGGCCATTACAACGAATGATCAAACTAAGCATAGAAGTAAAATACCATGGGCGGAACAGTTGAAAGAAGGATAGAGGGTTGAGGCATGTCAATAGGACTTGGGCTGGTATGCTATATTCAGTAGTTAGAGTCTCCTTTTCCCGTGTCTAACTAGATGAGATAAGATATGGCTTCCACATAATTTTCTCATGTGTCTTTATAGTAGTCATGATGCTTTGGGAATTCAATAACTCAATCGTCATATTTCTTTATTGACATATTTCTTATTCAGTGTCTTCATTTTTCTTTGCTCTTTTCTCTTGTTTCTCTAAGATTAGATAAGTATAGTTATTTTGTCTCCTACTTCATTTATTTTACCTTCTGATTATTTTCGAGGATTTTCTTTCTTTCATTATTATTATTTCTTCTAATTCAATTGCTTTATTCTTCGGTTCCAGTAGTTGTCTTTGGTAGTTTTGCTTTAAAAAAAATTTTTTTTAAGTTTCCGTTTCCTTATTGAGTCTTTTCTTCCAGCATTTGTTTCCTGATCTCTGCTAGTTGAGTTTTCCCCCCTATGTACTTTTTGGTTTATTGAAACATATTTAGCACCACAGCCTGAAAATTATCATCAATTATTTACATTATTTTGGCTTCCATAGGAGAAATTTCCTCTTTATACTTTGTTTTTGACTGATTCTTCTGCTTTGTGAATTTTTGGGTGTGTTTTTCTTTTCTTTGTTAAACTCAGCGCATTTTGCTGTCTTTTATTGTCTTTTTAATTTAGTATTTTGGGTTTGTGGAATTTTCCCCCCAACTGAACATCCTGATGGCACAGCAACCGAGCACCCAGTTTACAAATGAAAGATCAAGACCATTTACTAGCCTTTCCCTGGGAGAAAGTTACTACGGTCCACCTCCAAAGAGACTTACAGCCTTAAGAACATCAGAGAACACTTTTATTCCTTTTCACAAGATTGTGATGAGTCAGAATCAACCCAGCAGCAGTGTGTTTGATACCTTCTCCTGCAGACCACTAGAGGGTATATATATTTGTAGGTTCAAATAAATAATAGCCACTATAGGCAAAAACTCATTTGTCATTGATCAGGGAATTTCCTATAGAGCGTGCAGGTGTGACAAAAGCCAGAAGCAAAATTAATGTTAACATTCTTTAGAGTTAGTTAGCATTACAGGGTACAGGATTGACTATAACAGTCTGGTTACAACATTAAAAGGAACAATATTACGAATAACAAGATTAATTGGCACATTGTAAGTCTGGGTATACATGAAAGCAATCCCCAGCAGGGCTTTGGGAGATGGGAGGGAAAAGGTCATTCAGCAGGCAACAAAATGGTGTCACTTTGGTCAATTTGCCTCAATAAACCAGTGCTAATTCAGGAGCTCTGGAAACTCAGTAGGTTTGTATGGCACGGTGCAGAGTGGGGGTGTATAAGATGATCATTATCACTAATGTATGGGGCAGGGCTAAGCCCTGCAAAGTTCTCCCATGGTATCATACTATGGGCAAGGAACCAGCCATTTCTCTGTGTCACTTGTCAGCCTGAAGGATTTTCATTGCCCTGCTGTCTGTTCCTTTTCTTCCAGTCCCAATATGCCACTGACTCAGGCCTCAGTGAGATTCCTTTCACCTCCTCTCAACTGAGCAAATTTGGGTATTCTTTGTTGATGTGTTGTCCAGTCATGTCCCAAAATGGCTGAAAAGGGCAAGCAGCCCAGGTGTTATGTGAGCAGGGAGGTTCCCTGCCACGCCTGCTCCTCATCTACCCTGCTTCTGCTCTCTGACTCTCAATAGGAGGCTGGAATCCAGGGTTCTGAGATCTCAGCCTCAGCTTGCTTTCATTGTTTATTCAGTTGTGTAGTTGCGGAGGGAATAAACGGGAGCGTGTCCACTAATTTTTCCCTTTTGTTCCATCTGATCATACCCACTGTGACCTGCGCACTTTTTCAATCATGGAAATACTTCAAGTCTTCACACAACAGTACTTATGTGAATACCAGTTAACTGTATGTGGATGAGTGTGTGAAATTGTTATGTGTATGTTAGGTTCATAAATGTGTGTTTGTATATCTGTGTGTATGTACATGTGTGAGCGTATGTGTGCATGTGTGTGTGTGAGTGTGTGGGGTCTGTGTGTCTCTCAGTAGAACATCACACAATCTACTTTGAGGAGAATCTATTTCACATGGAGCTGCGCAGAAGCCTGATTAGCCAGTGGAAGAGGAAAAGAAGACCGAAAGGGAAAAAGCCAAAAAACACCTCCCCTTTCCTTCATCTTCACTCTACTACTAAATATAAAAAGTTTGTGATTTAATAGCATAGTACAAGGTTTATTCATCTTTGTTCACGTCACACGGACCATGACTGTCGCGATTGCTTGCAGGAGCACCCAATGCAACACATGATTTGATCTTTTGACGCCAGGAGCACTGACTGTGGGTCTAAGCAAGACAAAATCCTTGACAACCTCAAACTTTTCTCCGATTATCGTGATGTCACCTATAGGTCCAGTTGTGAGGATTTGGGTCTTCTTTACATCAGTTGCAATCCATACCGCAAGCTGTAATCCTTGACAGTTGTCAGCAAATGCATCCAGTCCTCTTCACTTTCAGCAAGCAAGGGTGTGTCCTCTGAATATTGCAGGTTGTTGATAAACCTTTCTCCAATCCTGATGTCACATTCTTCTTGATACAATACAGATTCTCTGTTGATTTTTTCATCATACAGATTGAGTAAGCATGGTGAAAGTATACAATCCTGATACAACCATTCCTGATTTGAAACCATGCAGTATTCTCTTGTTCTGTCCACACAACTGCCTATTGCTCCATGGACAAGTTTTGAATGAGCACAATAGAGTGTTCTTGAATTCCCAATCTTTTCAAGGTTATCCATAACTGTAGTTTTTTGTTTTTTGAATAGTCCACAGGCAAATGCCTTGACATAGTCAATAAAACACAAGTAAACATCTTTCTGGTATTCTCTGCTTTGAGCCAAGATCCATCTGACATTGTCAATGATATACATATGTATCCCTTGTTTCTAGTCCTCTTCTGAATCTGGCCTGAAACCCTGCAACACCCTGTCAATGTGCTTTTGCAACTGCTGTTGAGTGAGATTCAGGAAAATTTTACTTGCAGAATACTTAGAAATTAAATATATGTATGTATGTATGTATGTATGTATGTATGTATGTATGTATCTATCTATCTATCTATCTATCTATCTATCTATCTATATATATATATATCTAGACATGATGTTATTGTTAATTTCCATGGAGCTGGCTCTGACTCATAGGAAGCTTGTGTATTTTTATATACACATACATCATCTATAATACACATTATATATGTAATATATAGACACACATTTCATTGGTTTCACTTTTCTACAGAACTCAACCTAAGAAAGGCTCTTTTGAATCATTTCAAACCCTCTAACTATTGTGCATGTGTGACCAGATGCTCTCAGTAGCTCTGAGATGTGTCTTATGGGGCCCCTTTCAGGCTCAGACCTAAGAGTGGGTAGACTGATTCTATTGTTTTATGTGATATTTCTTCTGGATCATTTAAGGTTAGGCAACCAAAGTAGGGCTGATACACTAATTTTGAGGTGACTCTCACCTGATATGGGATAAATCCAATGCTAAGTCAATTATAATGTATACCCATATTTTAATGTAATGTATTCATTAATGTAATGTAATGTTTCTTTTGAGCAGGCTTGATAGAGCAATTGTTCTCTCTCCTTCTTGGTTCTATCCAGGCTGGCTCCTGTCTACAACATTCAAGGGAAGAAAGGATATTGGAAGGCATACCTACACACACTTATGGGATGCCTACCTCTCTGTAGGATCTGTATCTAAGGTAATCTACCATGGGATGTGGAAAAGTCTCTATAATCTTTCCAATACAATTCTACATTGCCAATGGGTTCTTCCATACCAGGTCTTCACTTGATACTCACCCAAAAGGTGATGTCACACTCTCTGGTCTTAGGCTATGCCAGGTAGCGATGGATGCTCTTTGCTGAACAGAACCACTCTTGTTGTCTTTTCTCCCCATAGAGCCTCTTGCCTGTCCTCCACACGAGGGGCAATGTGCAGAACATAGAGGTACAGTCAAGTTGAGGAGTTCAATGATTACAGTTGAATGAAGAGATAAGTAAAAGATGTATGTATTTATGTTTACACTGTGAAAATCAGAGCATCAATTTCATGATAAGAAAATGAATTATCATTGGCATTTTTTCTGTATCCTCTGAGTGAGACTTGCCATTTGTGCATCATCCATGAAGCATAGTAACAGCTTTTGAGAGAGTTGTTGGGAGCCTCTGTGCATCGATGCACAACACATAAATTGTTATAAGGGTTGCATGAGCCTCCAATAAAATTATCTTTAAAAAAATAAACAAACAAAACAAAACAAAGCACAACAGATGAGACAGCATCATCAGTAATGAAGGACCATTGGACACATTGGGAGCTGCAGAGGTAAATGTATTTGTTTCAATAAATGGGATTGTTTCATAGGTCTATGTTGTTTCAATATAAAAAAGACCCTAGGAGCCATGTGTGGTGAGTAGTAATCATGAAAAAGACAAACACAGCCAGGAATGTAGACATTTAGCAATACTAAGCACAAATCGATGCTTCCTGGACTTGAGCAGAAATGAAGAGGAACCTGTGGGTGCATGAATACGACAATAAACACATACACTAGTACCTCTTCTTCACCCATCTCATGAACTCTTCATCAGTAAATTACTGTATCTCACATTGACCAATGAATTTTGTTATACTTTAAAAATAAAATCGATTATATTGACAAGGCTCCATAAATGATCATATGGAATAGTAATAATAATATTTACCTTGGGTTTATCAATAATCTCTAGAATGAAAGAGAACTGTGCTAGAGATCACAGATACCAAAAGTATAATACACAATCCCTAATTATACCTAACTCATTATCTAAACTTGTGGCAATAAAGAGAAAGCTACATTTGGCTGCTAACAAAAAGATTGGTTTCTTTTGAATACAGAAAAGCCTTGAAAGAAACATCAAGTGATCTATTTCTAATATATATACACATATACATACAGTAAAATATATACATATAGTTTGGAATACAGTTCTCTGGCAACATGAGTTTGCCATAAGTCAGACTTGAAGTGATGGCAACTGGTGGAATAATAGGGAAATAGAAAGAGGAGATAAAAAGAGCCGAGTGGAATGGTTCCCTGATGATTTTCCTCGGGCTGGGTTCTTCACAAACTATACAACAAAGAGTAACTTTCTCACCTAAGCATCTCATTGAATAGGACTTTTTAACCATACTCCAAATCTAGGAAGTTTTTTCTCCTCTTACTAAACTTCTCTTTGATCAGATCAAAGATTCCAGTGAGATGCCTATCAAATGATAGGAGAGACCCTTGTGTCTGTCTGTCTGTCCCAAAAGCCTTCTCTGAAGTCACAAAAACAGAGCAAATATTTGGGTATTATTCTACCCACCTCCTTCATTCCTGTCTGCTCTGCTTTCAGAATCTGCGTTCAATAACAAAGAAAACAAAAACAGAAGAACTCCTTCCACCTCACACAAAGCCACTGCTTGGGGAGCACAGCTAAGAAACTACCAGAAAGGACTTGAGAAGCAGGTGTGAAGGAGAAAGACAAAGGTTTTGGCTTCTCCTGTGTTTTGTTTTGAAGTCTGGCCAGTATTAGTGTGGCGTCTTCACGGACAAGGTCATCCTCAGTCACACCAGCCCCTAAAATCCTCATCGGGCAAAATGTGGGCCTGTGAGTAACACTTAGATGTTACACTTCATGTCAGATGAAGGTGGGAGTCAAATTAATCTTCGTGGGTTACTGGAGCTCAGGCTAGATGTAGATCCTGAGGAGCCTATTAAACACACAGCCTAGGCAAAGAAACACAATGCTCAAGCTCAAGTGTTGGTCCTCCAGAACCACTGACAACTGTCATTACCTGCCAGCCACTCCTTAGTGATGACTACGAAGTGGTCTTTTGTGTCTGTCCTCAGACACCAAGGGATCAGAACAATAGGGGAAAATGATCCATGTGGTTGCTCATTGTAGGGCAAGCTAGGATTCTCCGCTTTCTAACCATGACCTTTGCTTTCCAATATAGCAAGGGACTCTGCTCTGCCTTGAACCAAGGGTAGTTGCAAAGGACGTCAAAGCACTGTGTAAGACACTACATGAGACCAGAAGGGGAGTAGGGAGAAAGTCCTGCTTGCCAGCTAATGATGAGGTGTCTCCATTGAGAAGACACCATGGGAAGCAAAGGGGAAGATGGGAAGTGATCTGGTAGCTTCAGAGAGAAGCAAAACTACTTTCAGATGTTTTGTTTTTTAGAAAGAAGACAAAAAGCGTAATTGGTGAGGAAAGCACTGATTATACAAGAGAGGAAGAACTGAGGGAGGACATGCCAGAAGAGACAGTCAGGAAATGAAGGCCTACCTCTAGGGAAAGAGATCAGCCTTGAGATGTTTTCCATTTGTTCGATTTTGTGTTTTTATTTTTGTGTTTATGTGTGTGTGTGGGGGGGGGGGCGGCAGATTAAAAATTTTTTGTTGTTGTTTGTTTGCTAAAAAAAATAGAGGAGAAAGAAGGGTGGAGGGTGGGAAACGCCAAAAACCAAAAAACAGATGGCCTTAATCATCTTGGTGGGAAAGGAGTCAGCTGACATGGCGGAGATGGGTAGGGCAAAAAGAGGGAGACTGAAAGATTCCCTAGTGGCTACAGGGGAGTCTAGAAAAAAGTAACCCAGAAAGGAGTGTCAGAAAAGGACTCTCCTCACACCTCCACCGGACACCGTGCTTCAGTAGGATTGGAATGGGATGCGATAGCTATATTATAGGGCCTCAGAGTATGTCCATCATTGGCAAAGTTTGGAGCCATAAAAAATTAAAGAACTAAAAAAAAAATTAAAGAAGTGCTGAGCATCATGGAAGTCCCATTAAAAGGAAAGGAAAATATTTTGCTGTGAGTTGGTGCAAACTCATGGGGACTCCATGAGTCGCAGAGCAGGACTGGCGCCATCTTTACAGAAACAGACTGACACACCTATCCATGCAGCACCACTGGATGGATTTGAATTCCCACCAGATGGCTTCAAACTGCTGACCTTTATGTTAATAAACTCAAAATCTAAAGCCACTGCCATTAAGTTGATTCCAACTCAAAGCGACCCAGTCCGAGGTTCCTGAGCCTGTGGGAGAGCAGAAAGTCTAACCCACAGCATCACCAGAGTCCCCTCTGAGATTAGCAGTAAAGTGGAACCTTTTTTTTTTTTTTGTCACCCGGGAACCTGGAAGGCCCATTAGGGGATGAGTCATAAAGATGGCGGATTGACCCTGGGGCTGCAACAAGCACTCAAACATAGCAATGAGTAGGAAGGGAGTGCAGGATCTGGCAGTGGTTCATCTGCTGCGCTTTGTTGGGCCAGGTTGACTAGAGAAACAAATCTAGTGATACTCATGTATGTATAAGAAATAACTTTATATCAAGAAAGCACCCCAGCCAAATCCCACTCAAGTCATAAGTCCAATATTAGTCCAGAAGTCCTTCTTCAGACTCACACGGCCACACGCCATGATGTGGAGTGCAGGAAGATCACAGGCTGATGGGACAGAAGCATGTGGATCCAAGATCACTTGAAACATGACAGGCTCTGGCAGTTCTCAGGTGACCAGCCAGCAGGAAGTTGAGCTGTAGAGACAGGGTCCTCCTAATGAGAAGGTCACACCCACAAAGAGGCAGCCTCAGGCTGTGACCTGCTTGACAGGTTGAATTCCATCCCTACTCATTAGTACATCTTCAGGTTCATCACTTCATCTAACTACCACAGTCACTATGAGAAGGAGCCACCTCGATGGCACCTAACAACAACAACATGAACAGGGAGCTGAACGCCACCGGTTAGCATCCTTTTCACCGCAGCAGTGCTTCCGGGAGCCCTGAGGAGCAATGTGAGGATGGGGTGGTGGGGAGAGGGACTCGCGTACTAGGGAAGTATTCTTGGAGCCACATGTGGCAATGACAAAAGTGATGGCAGGAGAGGGCTGAGGGAAGGAGAAGAGAAAAAACTGACAAAGCAGTGTCAAGATCAGGAGTCCAGTACAACCGAAGAGCTAGGCCAGGCCTCAGTGGGAGGAAGAAATGTCAGAAAAGAATTCACAGAGAAGGCTGTGAGAGCAGGAGGGCAGGAGTGTCCTCCTGGGTGTACCCTTCAAAAAAGCACACCTCCCTGAAGTTCCAGTATTAGAGCTGCAGGGAAGGGCTCCTCATGTTTATATGATAGTAACCATCTCCAAACCATGTTGATTCACATGACTTATAAGACGAAGGATAAAAGATTGTACAGGCCTTTCTCCTGTTGCTGCAAATTGCACCCAGGGTTCATGTTCATGCCCCTCTGTGGTTGAGAAACTTGGGTCCAAGAGTTTGGGAAACATGGCTGAGGAATTATCTCCTTTTAACAGTACAAATAACACCCAGATGCTTCAAAACTGGCAGTCAAAGGATTTTTCAGTGGGACATCTGGCTAGACTTTGATCCGTTAGCAATTAGAAACGTATGACTTTGCCATCATTTGACCTTTTGTGACTGATCAAATGGTGGCTTTATATAACTTAAGTAGGTGACACTTTGTACTGCTAACTGCAAGGACAGCAGTTCAAACCCCACAGCCACTTCTCAGAAGAAAAATGAGGCTTTATGTTCCAATAAAGATTTACAGCCTCAGAAGCCAAATGGGGGTCGATGCGAGTCAGAAGTGACTCCGTAGGAGAGAGTTTTTTTTTTGTTTGACTTGCGGGGGTCGGCAGTAGCATTTCCCTTCTCCAAGTGAGAGACACAGCTTCGACGCTCAGCCAATGCACCCCCAATGCAGTCACCACTCATCTGTCCCTGGAGGTTCCTGTGAGGCTGAGCAGCTTCCAGTGGAGCTTCTAGACTCAGACTAGGAAGAAAGGCCTTGTGCTCAACTTCCAAAAATCAGTCCGTCAGACCGCTGTGGGACACAACAGCCTAAGACTTAATCTATCATGAGGATGGCGCAGACCAGACCACATTCAGTTTTCTTCTTTTTATTTTTAAAATCGTTTTATTAGGGGCTCATACAACTCGTATCACAATCCATACATATATCAATTGTGTAAAGCACATATGTACATTCATTGCCCTCATCATTCTCAAAACATTTGCTCTCCATTTAAGCCCCTGGCATCAGCTCCTCATTTTTCCCCTCCCCGCTTCCCCCTCCCTTATGAACCCTTGATAATTTATAAATTATTATTTTGTCATATCTTTCCATGTCCGATGTCTCCCTTCACCCACTTTTCTGTTGTCCATCCCCTAGGGAGGGGGTCACATATAGTTCCTTATAATAGGTTCCCTCTTTCCCACCCACTCTCCCTCTACCCTCCCAGTATCGCCACTCACACCACTGGTCCTGAAGAGATCATCCGCCCTGAATTCCCTGTGTTTCCAGTTCCTATCTGTACCAGTGTACATCCTCTGGTCTAGCCAGACTTGCAAGGTAGAATTCGGATCATGATAGTAGGGGTGGGGAGGAAGCATTTAAGAACTAGAGGAAAATTGTATTTTTCATCGTTGCTACATCGCACCCAGACTGGCTCGTCTCTTCCCCGAGACCCCTCTGCAAGGGGATCTCCAGTGGCCTACAAAAGGGCTTTGGATCTCCACTCCGCACTCCCCCCATCATTCACTATGGTAAGATTTTTTGTTCTGATGATGCCTTATACCTGATCCCTTCGACACCTCGTGATCACACAGGCTGATATGTGGGCTTTGTTGCTTCTGAGCTAAGATGGCCGCTTGTTTACCTTCAAGCTTTTAAGACCCCAGATGCTATATCTTTTGATAGCCAGGCACCATCAGCTTTCTTCACATTTGCTTATTCGCCTGCTTTGTCTTCAGCGGTTGTGTCGGGAAGGTGAGCATCATAGAATGCCAATTTAATAGAAGAAAGTATTCTCACATTTAGTTTTCTAGTGCACATGGTCGCTCTGAGTGCAGGACTGAATTGATGGGAGACAACAACATATGATTTAGCCCAAATCGCTTTGCTGCCATCATGTGGCCTCACGAGGGCACTGTTCCCCCTTTCAAACCATCTGAAGTGGCACACAAAGCTAAGCCAGAGCTGGAACAAAGATGTCTGCGCCACAAGGAAGCGGCCCTAGGTAGGAAATGGGGCTGTGGAGCGCTTTGTCACATCAGCATAGTTCCGGACCAGCATCAGCATCACCTGGGAATGTGGACATGCCGGGGGCCCACCTCAGACTGACGGAGTCAGGACTAGCATTTGAACAGAATCCCTGGGAGTTTATATGGACACTAGCATCCTAGAAGCACTGGTCCACCTGGGAAGGTTCTGCTTATGGGGCCTTCCTGCTCAGGCAGCTCGTGCCTGGTTAAGGACCCACTTCCTCTCAGGAACTGCATCAGTTTTCTATTCCTGTATAATAAATCATCCCAACACTTAGTAGCTTATTATCTCATAGTTTCTGTGGGTTGATCAAGAATCTGGGTGTGGCTTGTCTGGGAATCTGGGACACTAGGTCTCTCACAGGCTGGAGTCGCAGGGGCTTCAGACATCCCAGGCTCACAGGGACATCCCACTCCCGCCCACACATGTCCCTCTCTTAGGGCCTCAGGGCTTTGCTTTGGTGGGCCTCTCTAAAGAGTGCCTCATAAGATGCCAGCTTGCCTCCATAGAGCAAGAGCTGAGAGTAAGGGGGAAAAAGAGGAGAGAAGTAGAAAGGGCAACAGGAGAAAAGAGAGTGAGATCATAGTCTTTTTGTAACCAAACCTTGGAAGTGGCATCTTCTCACTTACTAGTTACTGTTAGTTAGAACCAAGGCCCTAGCTCAGGCCAACTTAAGGAGAGGGTGTGCACAAGGGCAGGACACCAGGAGGTGTGAATTACTGGGCACCATATTTAGGGTCAGCTCCCTGTCACATGGTCTCACATTGAGGGGAATGACCATATCAATAAATAGCCTCAGAGCCTCAAAGAATTCAATAAAATAGCTTCCATGTTCATCTAATGTACATTCAATAATAGGTTTTCTCCCTTTAAATAGAAAACCACCAATGCTCAGAACCCATCCAAGCTCAGTCAACTCTGAATCTCTAGCCCTAGACATTGAATTCTTGGTATAAGTTCCCCAAAAGGCATTGTCGTACTGCTGGGTTGAGAATCATACTGCCTTATATGGACAATTTTAAATGTTGCGACACAGGCTCTGTGAAGGTTATTGGAGCAAAAGAGGGCATGTGAACCAGTAGCTTGAAAACCTAACAGGGAATGGTTTGGAACAGGTGGACCAGGAAAATGAGCCGGGGCCTCCAGTCTTTCAGGGGTGTTAGAGCAATCTTGGAAGTTAGCAGCAAGAATTGATAACGTACAGATTTTTTTTATAATGGCTGACCTGAATCACATA
>NW_022103910.1:1085789-1106873 GCF_000313985.2 Echinops telfairi | reverse complement strand
GGGAGGAGGGAGAGAGAGGGTGGGAGGCAGAAAGGAAAAAAGAAAAGAGAAAGCGAATAGCGAAAGAGAAGAAGGAAGGGAAGGCGTAAATAAGGAAGAAGCCTATTCATTTTTTAAATTTGTCCCCAATTTCAGCAGGTGGCCCTGAAGAAATAATCATAGAAAATAAAGAATATTGAGCCATGCAAGTGCTTTGTGAGTCTCTATCTTATAGCCTGTAGACAGATAAATTGAGAACTTGAGCCGTCCTGCGGATTACCACACCAAGATCTTCCCTTCACAGATGGGCAAATGGAGGCCTTCGTGAAGGAAACGGCATTGTGTCCCATGCTGAAACTTCCGGCTTCCCACACAGCACATGGAGCTGGGTTTCAGTCTTTTTCTCTACACACCAGTGCTAAAATGAGGCCACGTGTACCCTCTGGTCTGCACACACATCAGTGGAGAGCTTCTTTCACACCAACTGCTCAACAAGAGTCAACTGGCATGCTCAGGATCAGGACTTTGGAGATCCTTCTCCTTTGTTTGAAATGAGTCAGGGGTTGAGGCAGACAGATTACCAAATAAGAAAGGCAGATATGGTAAAAATGTGACACTGTTCAATATAGATTAATAAGTAAGCACAAGTTAAGTCTGTGTTTAACCTTGCTTACTGGGTACTCTACCCCTTTTAATGTTTGTAAGTTTGCAAAGGGGCTTTGATTCTGTTGGGAAATGCTGTGAGGTTGGAGCGAAGAAAGGATGTGACATTACTCACTTTAGATAACCTGTGTTTACCTTGTGTATGCATAATAAACCTGTAAATAAACCTGTGCGTGCTCGCGCGCGCACACACACACACACACACACACACACACACACACACACCCTCCCGGCAATGCATGGCAACTTCACCCACAACCCAGCATCACGTCTTCTTCAGGAGAGTTTTGCCCCCTTCCCTACCCTCTCTCCTGATGGATCCATATTTGAGCCCACTGTTCTCAATCTTTAGAAGGAGCACTGGTGGGGTAGTGGATACACGTTTTTCTGTGATCCACATGGTCGGCAGTTCAAAACCACTAGCAGCTACGAAGGAGAAAGACTGGGTGTTCTATTCCCATAAACAGTTACAGTCTCAGAAACCTACAGGGGGTCACTATGAATCAGCATTGACTCGAAGGCAGTGTACTTGGTTTGGTTCTCAGTCCTTGGAACTGACTCTTTCCATTCAGTTACCGTGGTGATGATGTTCCCTCTAGCACACCAAGGTCAGAGCTTTGGCTGACACCCAAGCAGATGCAGAGCCCCCGAAATGACTGCCACATAGCCCATTTCAACTCATAGTGGCTCTGTAGGACCGACCAAATCTGCTCTACTGGGGTCCCAGGCTATAAATCTGTTTACAGAAATAGATTCTTCTTTCTCACAGGGGATGGCTGGGAGATTTGAACCGCTAATTTTCCAGTAAAGCAGGCCAACACTTAACCCACATCAACACCAGGGCTCTTGAGGTGAAGGGCAATCGGATTCCCCCTGTGAGCTGGGTAAAGGCTGTTTCTGTGCTCCTAGGGGCTGGTCAAGAGTCTGTGGTCTGTCCTTTTAACTGTCCTGCTGTGAATGAACAGTTGTGGTTGTCTTCCCTCTAGCATACCGGTGACTTAGGAGTCTCTTTCAGAAAACTCAAACATAAAGCTAACTCAGGCTGCTCCAAGAGCTCATGGCCTGACTGTTGAGCAAACACTGGACATCTCACTGGTTGTCACCAGTTCTAAGCCCTTAAGCATTTACTGTGCTTCCAGATCCCCTAGTCAAGGACACTTGTCCTGTGGACAAGAAAACTTTCCAGGAGAGAAAGATAGGCAGCGGATGTGAAGGAGCACATAACAAGAGAAGGGGGATAGGATCTCTTCAAAAACACTCTCAGAAAACCCTTGAAACAGGACATAACCCAGTTAGCCTGGGTTCCCCCAGGATGGTATCCAAAGCCACACCAGACTCGTTGCCATCGAATCAATTCCAGCTCAGTGATGCTGAAATTATAAAAAGTAGAGTATTTGAAATTAACTTCAGTGAACAGTCAACATACCAAATAGCACCTGACCTTTGCTCATGATAATCTGCTTGGCTGTCTTTAGGCTTATACTTTGAATATTCCAATGAGAAAAGTCAAATAGAAACATTCCGTGCATTAGATAATAGTTGCTATCTGCCATGAGTTAGCCTCTGGCTCCTGGTGATCTGAGTAGCAACAGAAGGCCACAGTGACCTTTCCTGTCCCATCCCATGCTATGGTTACTGAACAGAATGTTGTTCAGTAGGGTTTCCCCAAGAAAATCCGCAGGGTTTTCACTGGCTAATTTGGATAATAGAATTATTATTCAAGACCTGGTGGTAGATTGCCAGGTCTTTCTTCCTGGTACCTCTTACTCTGAATGCTCCACTGAGACCTGTTTGGAATCATAGCAATATGCAGGAGAGGTGGTGGGTGCACCTGAAATGAGGAGCACTGGCCAGGTATTGAATCTGCTACACGCAACATGAAAATTCTACCACTGAACCATGACTGCCTTTGAAAAAGAGTTCACATATGTACTATGTTATTTTTACAACGCATTCCTCCACTTGTGCTCACAAAGCACATAATAGACCCTAATTGCACCATAGCCTTGCCTGCAGGGCATGTAAGTGATTGAAAAGTGGAGTATGGGTCACTTAGGCTGGAGGAGTACAAGTCCAATCACCTTCTGGTGCTGTTTTTGGCACTGATAAAACCAAAAGGAAAAAACTAACTTGTTGCCACAGAGTCAACCCTGATGCATAACAAACGTGTTGTTGATAACGATGTGCAGTGCTGTCAAGTTGGTCTGCCCTATATCAAATTTAATATAATTTAAATCCCCATGATTTTGAAAATGATGATGGCAACATATGTACAAGTTTGGTTGATATAATTGATTTATGAATTGTATAATATCTTTAAGAGCCCCCCATAAAATGATTTAAATGTTAAAAAGTCCCCATTTAATAGCAAGCGGTGTGATAATTGTGGAAAATTACCTCTCGGCCCCCAGAAAACTTTCCCAGGTCTCATGGTTCCTGATACATAGAAAGTACTCAATGCATCTCTTGTGAACGAGTGAATGTCCTTCCAGTAAGTACCTGTGTAGTCTCTTACCCTGTCCCTCTCATCAGCTGCCGCATAATTGGTTTCATTGGCTCTTCCTCTCAATTAAGCCAAACACATAGCATCTTAGAGGGCAGCCAGGTGGTCTCTGGGAGGCCCTGAGCAGGAGTCTGTAGCCCACTTTTCCCATTCTGGATCTGCCATAACTAACTAACTGCCTCGGTCCCCATGTAGCAATTAGAGCCATTTCTTCTCTCCTTCCGAGCAGACTTAAAAAAAAAGAAAAAAAAGGACAGTAGTTTTAAACCATGATTCTAGTGCCCAAATTCTTTTTAACACACAATCTGACACAGATCCCCATTTATATAAAATAACTAAGATGAGGACATGAATACCTAAACCTGCATCTGCACCATTCCCCAGCCCCTCTGCTCTTAGAGATAGCATGGGGCACCCCTCCCCGGGCTTCCTTGAGATGTGGTTGGAGAACCACAGGACTCGGTTTCTTTAATTCCATTCCAGACTTAGAGCCCACGATTTTAAGTCTTTGCAGAGTAACTTGGGCATGTTCTTGAACTTAACAGAATGAGCTCAAGGTGGATGTATGCCATAAATCAGAAGGGATACGCATTTCTCCTTTGTACCCAGTCTCTCAAGCTGCAGCCTAGGCAAAAGTCACTTTCCAGAGAGTTCTTCTCAACTGGTGTCAACGAGCGTCTCAGCAACATGACTGCGCAGCACCAGGAGGAGTTGGAGGACGACAGCCACCTGAAAAGTAACAGACTCTTATCCTGAAGGGTGTCCTGGGAGCATAATCCAATTAGGGAGATGGGAGAAACAGGAAATTTGCACGAATGATCGGGGGCGGGACACAAGGACCGAGCATCAGTCAGGGAACCTAAACACCTGGATTCTAATTCCAGCCTGACCTTCAGCAAATCGCACCTGGGCTTCCATTTCCACTGTGGTAACTGCTATGGGATTTTTCCAGCCGTAAACGTCTGTGGTTCTAAGAACGGGTGGTACTTAAGAACTTTGATAACAATGTTTTCGAACTGTCAATATTATTTTTTTCTAATAACTTACCTTCATTGCCCCTACATAGTCCTCAACTGTAAGGTTACTAACAAAGCTTTGGTTACTGACAGTGCCAAGGGCCTGGCTCTCCTGGGATCTGCATCCAAGGTAAATGGCTTTGAGTTTATAAGCAAGGCCACTCTGTACAACAGCCCTAGAGACCTTTGAGTTGTGATTAACGCAACCTTGGCTGTGGTAGGCATTTACCAAATGCCGGAAACTCAAATAAATACTTGTAGGTTGGTAGAACTGTCAAGTACCCGCAAGAATCTAAGAATCTATTGCTTTCTGAGAATCTATGAATCTAACAATCTATGTTTTCTGAGATCCCATTCTGAAGTTCTCAAATTTAATTCCACAACCCCACCCCCACCTCTACACACACGCACGCACGCACGCGCGCACAGTTTTTATCATCACCTCCTACGAGAATGAACCTGAGGTTCAGAGTATGAGAAACTAAATACGGAGGCCAGGGAGACTCATTGAATTAACCAGGGTGTGACAAGCTTCTACTTCCTCCCCCATAGGTAACCCCTGCAAGACCATTTGCTTAAAGAAGACAATGTATGCAAATGCAGTATCTGTAGGGAGGCTGTAGATCTTAATGAGGTCTTCACCCTGGAATCTGACTGGAGCGACTGACATCCAACTCTAAATTGTGTTTAATTTCCCAACTTTAACGTCTAATCAGGACTAACTAACAAGAAGCAAATTCTTTTCCATCAAGCAGATTCCAACTCTTGAAGACTAGAAGGTCCCCATAGGTTTCCTTGGTTGTGATCTTTAGGGAAGCAGATCACCAGACCTTTCCTTTGTAATGTAAAGTCCTTTGGACTTTCCTTTGGTGAGTCCACATTGCTAACCATTGGGTTGCTAGTAGTTTGTCAAGAGCAGGATCTGGAGACAAGTGGACAAGAGGTAAAGCAGTATGTGTTCATCTTGACAGACACAAGGGCCTCCCGGATGCATTTGAATGCTTTCACAAAAACTGCGTGAAAACAGGTTCTGAAAGAAAGGACATGCTGAGCTCAGATATGAGGAGACCTGCAAGCTGTTTTAGGGTACAAAGGTGACCTCATTTCAAAGAAAAATGAAAGAACATCTACCCCGTTTCCCCAAAAATAAGACATCCCCTGAAAATAAGACCTACTTACAGTTTTGCCTCTCACTGAAATATAAGGCATCCCCCCCGCCCCGAAAATAAGACCTCCCAGAAAATAAAGCCCCCCTGAAGCTACCGTAACTCTGGACTCTGGACCATAGCGGCGGACCAGCCTGCACAGCTCACTGTTGGCCGCAGCACAGCCAGAGCAGACAGGAAGTGTGAGGTCTCTTTTAATAAAACAATATATGTGTACCATATTCTTCTTCATGGAAAAATAAGACATCCCCTGAAAATAAGACCTAGCGCATCTTTGGGAGCAAATACTAACATAAAACATTCTTGTTTTGGGGGAAACAGCGTATTAAGTCTTCAAAGACAACACAAAGATGCAGACTTATCTGGATGAGGGAGGTTGATAACACAAGGTTAGAATTGCATCCTCGGGACTGTTGCAATAGGATGCCTTCTAAAAGGGCGAGGGCAAAGGAAACTGTCACAAAAGCATGATGGGTACCAGATAGATACAGCACAGTTACAGGTGGGACTACAGAAGCAGGAATGAGACCTCGATGGGGCTCACACATTGTTAGATACAGGAGTTTACAAGATTGGTCCACAGCCTTTAGAACAAGGTATTCAGGGGGAAATTGGCAGGGAAGGACTCGTAACTATGTGACCCCCCCTTATGATGGTCTGATGACCTCTGTCACGGGCACACTTTAAGAGAGACTGCCCCTCCCTGGGCTGGCTAGAGTGGTGGGAAGGCAATCAACTTGCCAAGACACTCTGCCTGAGGGCAAGATTATCTACATCCTTGGTTAAGGATCAGAAAGCATTTGATGGAGGCTTAATCTTATGTGGGGACTCTGCACATGGATTTTGGCCTGGCACTGTCATCCACAGCCTTTTGGAAACTAGGGTGCTCAGAATTTAAGCTCTAATACAAAGCTCCCAGGATTCAATGTGCCATTAGAAACCCTCCTGTGGGTATTGGTTCTGGCCATAGCAGTGCCTCTCAGGGTTTCAGACCTCCTCTAGCAGTCCATGTTTCTGATCTAGACTGACTGAGGCCTTCTGTAGTCACACAGGGCCCATGCTCACAAAGGTCCCTATCTCTCGGTGTGTGTGTGTGTGTGTGTGTGTGTGTGTGTGTGTGTGTGTGTGTTTCTCTCTTATTGCCATAAAGTAGAACTTCCCGTTGGGTCCAAGGTTATAAATCTTTGCAGAAGGAGAAAACTTCATCTCTCTCCCAGGGAATGCCTAGTAGGGTCGAACTGCCACCCAGCTCATAACCCACTAGGCCACCCAGGCTCCTACGGTCTTTATAACAGCTCTGCTATTGCTGTCTTGAAATTCTTAATAACTTTATATTAGAATTGTGTTTTGTAAGTGATGTCCATGAGACAATGGAGCAAACATGTAAGCTTGGTTAGTTAGTCCTGGTTAGATTTTGAAGCTGAAAAGCTAAACACAACTGAGAGGGCCAAGTGGGTTATCAGTTGCTGTAATTAGACTCCAGGGGGAAGACCATTCAAAGCAATAGCCTCTCCAAGACCTTTAACCTCCTTACTAACGCATGTTACCAACTTGCATTAGCCAACTTCCTGGTCTGGAAGTGGTGACATAGAAGGGAAAGCACAGTGGTTGTACTCTGTATTAACAGGCTACTATGCCTCAGTGAACAAGTGCAGAAGAAAACACCACATGACCACCCCCACCCCCCGACCTGCTTGGCCCTGTGTAACACTGTAAATTCTACTGCTTTCCCAATGAACCTACCGTTAGGGTGTAAGAGATGTTGTCACAGGATGTTGAAATATATATACATCTCAAGTATCTCCCATCATTATCTCCCATCATGTCATTAACTTGCATGCTCCTTCTTGATAATTTGTCTCTTTTGAGGCCTTTCTCTTGGGAAATTATCCCATTAGAACAAATGAGTAGGAGAGGGAGGGGAAAAATTGAGGAGTTGATACCAAGGGTTCAAGTAGAAAGCAAATGTTTTGAGAATGATGATGGCAACATATGTACAATTGTGCTTGACACAATGGATGGATGGATGGATTTTGTTGAAAGCTGTATGAGCCCCCAATAAAATGATTTTAAAATAAATAAAGAAACAAAGAACAACGAGTATAGGTGATAACTGCATCTGACCTGCTCAGCATGTGCGGAAAGGATAGTCACAACCTGCAGGTACCCTGGAGAGAGAGAACTCTGGCCAAGGAAGCAAATGGCACCAGAAAGATTTCACTAGACCAATTCAGACACTATTTGAAAGCAAGAAGTTAGGTAAGTCATTTCCTATCAAGAATCATAACCCTGACCTGGTGCATATCCAGGACCATTCCTCAGAAATCTATTACAGACTCATAATCCCCTCAATTCACTTTCTAATATACATATAAAGCCACAAGTCCCCCTTTTTCAAGAGCTTGACTTGACAACTCTACTTCTAGCTTGCTCCTTACTTGGTTGGCCAAAGTAAATCCTTCCTCTTTCCTTTTCACCTGATCTTGGTCTTTGTTTCTCAGATGCACAGAGTGAGACCTGGGTTGGTAGCAAGCATAAAATTCCAGCCCCAACTCCACCTTTGGAGGTCTGTTTCTTACCTTGTTCCTGTCTCTTTTTGGTCTTTCCTTCCTCTTCCTTTTATGGAGAACACATTGGAGCAAATATCTGTGTGTAACAGTGTGTTGTCCTCTACCTATCTGTCTAGAAGAGAATATTATCACCTGGGAGTTGGCCTATCCTACTTCAGAGAAGGTGGGTGACCCTTCTCTCTGTTGCTCAATTTTCACAAGAAGTTAGTAATCCCTTAAAGCACCAGCTCTTCAACAACTCCCCAAGAATGCAGTAGAACCCCAGTCCTCGACCACATCAGTACTTGACAAAATCAGATTTCAATGTGAAATGATGAGAAAATTTTGCATTGGAGCTTGAACAAAACATCAGAATCTGACCCAACACATGTGATTTTTGTAAACAAAAGCAGTCGTGTCTTGGTCACTCGGCGTTAGTTGGCGTTGTTAGTACACCTTGTTTAAACCTTTTGAGGCTTTATTCCAAATGTTGTGCTATAATTTTCTTAGTTTTTGTGGTTTTTGTGCTGTTTTTAGATGAAAAACATGGGTCCTAAGAAAGAGTTTTTTGAAAAGAATCATCATAATAAGGAACTGGTTAACCATGTTATCAATATTGTTGGTGATAATTTATTAACCCTTTTAGAAAACAGTTAAGGAAATGCCAAAAGTGGAACACACTAGACAGATTTTTTTTTCCAGAGAAATCCAGTCAGGTCCTAGTGAAAAAAGGCAAAGAAGGGAAAAAACTCCTGAGAAGGAGCTACCAGTTGATTTTATGGAAGGGGATTCCCCTTCCAAACAATGACTCTCTCTCCATACCTTCTCTCCACATCCATTTCCACAGATACAGATCCTCCTCATCAATCTCAAGGTATGGACCACACTATAGTTGTTAAAAACTTTTTTTAATATTGTGTTTTGTATTTAAATTACATTATTTGACTCTGAACTTATTAACTTTGAAATTTCTGTGTAATGTTTTGGATCAAAAGGCAAGGTTAGGATAAAAACTTGGTGGTCGACAATAGATTAATCCATTTTCATATATTTCTTATGGGGAAAATTGATTTGGAATGCAACTTCATCGCTTCTTAATGCTCCTTCTAGAACAGATTCACATCAAGGTCCAGGGTTCTACTGTTGTTGATAAGAAAACAAGGAATATCTACCCAAGATTTGAGATGGAGACTGTATTAGAGCTTAAATTCTGAGCATCCCAGTTTGCAAAACACTATGAAAGGCAGTGACAGCCAAAAATTTATTTGCAGAGTCCCCACATAGCTTAAGCCTTCACGGAATTCTTTCTGGTCATTTACTACGGATGTATTTAATCTTGCTCTCCGGCAAATGACTTGGGAAGTAGATTAGCTCATCCTCTCTAGCCAGCCCAGGAGGGAGAGTTTTTCTTAGGGGCTAGCCTGAGTGTGTCCTTGATGGAGGTCACCATATTGGGCACAATGGAAGGGGGTCACATGGTCATGAGTCCTGCCTTATCAGCCTTACCCTGACTGTCTTGGTTGAAAGGACCTGGATGAATTTTGTAAGCCGTTCAATCTCACATAATAAACGCGCCCCAATCATGGTCCCATTCTTGTTCCTGTGGTCCCCCTGTAACTGTGATGTGTTGATCTGCCTCCATTCATGAATTTGCCATGGTTTCCTCTGTTCCAGGCCTTATTTACCTAATGTTTCAATTGTGAATCCTTGAACGCAATTTTTACCTCGTGCTAATGACTCTCCTGATCTGCATGATATGTCTGTGTCTCTGTGTTGCTTTTTCCCTTTTAAGACTTATTAACTATTCTCCTTAAATTACATTTGGTATCATTGTCTCTTTTGCACCCTAAAACAAGAGCTTCATTAAGTTCATAGACAATTTTGTCTTTAAACTCCATTTTCCATGAACTTTTAGAGAAGCCTTCTCATATTTTTCACTACACAACATTTAAATGTTTAGATGTCTTACCTTATGCCTGAATTATCTATAAAAATAATTTGTATGCTTTTTGTTTAATTGCCTGCTTTGGGTATTTTTAAAATGCTAAATAAATAAATGACAAAAATCATAAACTCCGTCCATGCAAACTACAGGAGGGTGAAAATCCAATTCTGAAGTTACACTAATAAGACGTATTATAAGTGAGCTATAACTTTTTACAGGAAAATGTGTAAGTCTTTGCAAAGAGCAACATCAAAGTGTCTGAGGGCAACCATCTTGATTTCATAGAGAATCCTGACAAGCTTCTGTTTCTCTTGCATCCTGCTCAGAAAGCAAGCAAGGCAGATTCCTCCTCAGCCCAGCCCATTCTCACAAGACCAAACCACAATGTGACCCCCTGTCGGGGGCCTCCTCCTTTCCAACAGCAGGTTCTCAGGATCACACAGAAGAGAGGAAATAGGTCACATGGGCAACACATGCCAGCAGGGGAGCTACTTCCTGCCACTAGAGAGGATGGCACAGGGCTGAAGTGGTTTCCTCTTCCCTAATTCAATAACTTGTGTATTTAGCAACTCTCTGAGCTGACTTATGTATGGACATTTTATAGAATAAAAAACAGTACTAGAGCCAAAGGGGGCCTGAAATTGCCTTGGTTCACATTCCAGAGTGATGCTCCCAAAGATACAGCCAGCTAGTGTTGGAGCTGCAATTAGAATCGCGGGTGCATTGCTCTGAGCCAAGTTTTCTCCCAGTGATAATATTTTTCCAGTGTTGCCCTTCAAGGTTTGCCTAAGACTAGTTTTTTTTCCAAAAATGATAACAGGACAATTGTTTGCCCTCTATTTCCACCCTACAGCTCATGATATTTAGAAATAGACCACTCGTATCAGAAACAATCTCCACAATTAAAGCACACTGTATGGTGTCTTTTTATTTCTTAAATTAGATCGAAGAGTGTTATAGAAACAGTGTTGTTGTCTAGAGGATGGTTTTTCAATCTGAATGACATTTGGAGTCATATTTTTCCTTTGGGGGCTGACTACTTAGCAACATCCCTAGTCTCTACCCACAAGATGTTAATAATACCCCACACTCAGTTGTGATCATCAAAGATGTCTCTATATGTTGTCAAGTGCTCTGGGGGGCAAAATCGCTGAAGGAAAGATTTACTAGGTACTCTCATGACACAGTGGGCAGTTCAAACCCACCTGTCACTCCAAAAAAAAAATTGAGACCATACCCACCCCACTGACTCCTGTAAAGATGTACAATTCTGGAACCCTTAGGAGTAGCTTTACACTATTCTTTTTTTTTTTTTTTAGCGTCACTATGAGTCAAGATTGACTCAGTGGTAGTGGGTTTAAGGCTGTTAGTAGAAAAAGCCTATTAACAGAAAAGTTGTTCTCGGTTGGATTTTTTAAAATAATATGGAAAGTCAGAGGAAATCCGGCTCTCTTCATGGTCTAACTGCTTCCACACAGCAAGCTAGCCTAAGCAGTGACAGTGGCCAGGATTCTGAGTCCCTCCTCCGGGCTGTGCATCAGAGGAGCAGGTCCAGTGCCACTGGAGCCCACGATGGCTAGAGTTCGATGGCTGTCAACCTCCTGCACAGTGACATTCTGCACATCGACTTTCCATTGCAAAATGGCTGCTAGTTTCATACTCTGCAGTCAGAACAAGGTTCAATCTGTGGGATTTGGAATAAGTCCCTTTTCTGTGGGTTTCTTTTTTTAGTAGTAGTATTTTAATTCAAAATATGCACAACATATACACCGAAAGGTATTGAGAGTAAAAGTCTCCCCGATCCCACCCATCTGGCCCTTTCCCCCTTGGGTAACATCCACCATCAGCTTGTGGTGATTTTTCTGAGTTCTTTAGCATAGCTTTACATTGCTAGGTTAGTTTTATGTGTTAACTTGACAGTCACTCACTGCCAACTAGTTAATTCCTTCTCACTGCAATCCCATGGGTCAGAGAAAGCCAGCCCCTGTAAGTTTTCAAGGGTGTACATCTTTACAAGAGTAGAAAGTCACACCTTTCTCCCTTCAGTGAGTAGCTGGCAGGTATGAACTGCTGGGTTTGCAGTTAGCAACCCAGTCTGGAACCTACTATGTCACCAGGGCTCCCTTCATCTTGGCTAAGCTACCCCCCAAACAAACAAAGTCACTGCCAACATGAGGTTTCTGAGACAGTGTCTTTTTATTAACAGCCTCATGTTTCACCTTCAGAATGTCTCATGTATTTTAGCAACTGATCTTGCTGTTAGCAGGTCAATGCCTAACCTACAGCACCACCAGAGTACTCATAATTTATTCAAACATTAATCTATATGTTGCTACATTTAGCAAACATGCTTAATATCTATGATCAGTTGAGTATAAGCAAAGGAGGTTACCCTATGTCATGAATGGGTCTCATTCAATCACCTGATGCCTTAGGAGCTATGTTAATCTGGGTACTTTGGAGAAACAAATCCACTGAAGCTCATATACAAGAGAGAGTTTTACATAAAGGTTAAGTGTGCACCAAGAAAACATCCCAATCCAGTGCTGCCCAAACCCTGAAGTCCAACATTAACCCATATGTCCAACACCAATCCACAAAGTCCTCCTCCATCTCACAAAACACACGCTATGATGCCGACTGCAGGAGAAAAGCCTAGTCAGTGAATGTGTAAGCATCTCAGCGCTGGCAGGAGTCTCCACACGGCTGCTCCAGCACCCAGGGCTGCACTGGGGTAGTTCCGTGTGGCTTCTCCTTGGGGATTCTTGCAGGAAGTCAGCCTTGCAAGCTGAAGCAAAGAACTGCTAAGGCAGCTGCACCCTGGTGTGACCATCACAAAACAAGAGACCTGAGAACTAGAAAGGCGAGGCTCCCATTTATCCTCCTGCCCTTCAATTAACCCCACATGTGTTTATCAGCCAGGTTGGCACAATAAACTAACTAACTCAGGAGTATAACTCAGGTTTCCATTAACAAAATGAATTGTTCACCAAGAGTACGTCATTGATTGCCTGGATTTCCAGCATGCTGTCCTGCCCTACAGGTCTCAAACTTGCTAGCCTCCATAAGTTTTTGAGGCAGTTCTTTAAAATTAATCTCTCTGTGTACATGCATATGGAAGTGTTCATTCTCTTGTTCCATTTCTCAGGAGAACCCTAATACAGTGATTGTTTTTTAAATTACTGTATTATTATTTTATGTAATTCTAAGTATAGGATTCTAAGCTTATTGTTCTGTGACTAATATTTAAATGATGTCTTGGAATTCTTTCCATGTCAGTACATGTACCTTATCTTTTAAAATCAACTTTATTGTTGATTTTAAATCAATTCAATTCACACACAGTAAAATACACCTATTATGTGTACCTGTGTAACTACCATCACAATGGAAGTATAGACCATCTCAGTAACCCCAGTACACTCCCTTGAGGCTCCTTCCCAGTGAAACCTTTCCACTCCTAGACTCAGGCAACCACTGACCTTCATTTTGTCACTCTAGATTACATTTAGATTTGTCTTTTCAAGAGTTTCATATAGCTTGAAGAATATACTATGTACCCTTTTGTGTTGATCTTCTTTCTCTCAATAAAATGTTTTTTGTGATTTACCATGTTGGTTGCATGCTTGGGTTTTTGTTTGTTTGATAGATTTAGTGACCCATTGCCATGATATACCTCAATTTCTTTATCTACTTATCTGATGATAGACATGTGGGTTGCTTTCCGTTTATAGTTACAACAAATGATGTTGTTATGAACAGCTGGGTTCAAGTCTCTGTGAAGATTTGTTTGTCTTTTTCTTGGGTGCATTGCTAGGAGAGTAACTGAAGAGTCTTTTGGGAAGCGCATGTTTCATTTTCTAAACACATGCCTAACTATTTCCAAAGGTGGCTGCCCCGATCGATATTCTCCCCAGCAAAGTAGGAGAGTTCCAGACATTCCAAACAGCAAATGCTTACTAATTTTCTGAGCTTCAGATTTCTCATCTAAAATATGCAGATAGCTGTGGGATATGACCTTCAGGGTTTGGGGAAGGATCAAATAAGATTGGGCCTAGTTAAGTGCCAAGAAAATAGTAAAGCTCTTACATATTATTATGAATTAGGGATGTCATAATTCTACTTTATTTTTTGAAAGGCACTTACTTCCCTATTCTGGATGTTCAATCATTTTGTTTGTTTATATTCCATTTCTTCATTTTCAGACTATTTTATTTTTAATCATTTTACTGGGGGTTCATACAACTTTTATCACAATCCATACATCCATCCATTGTGTCAAGCACATTTGTACATATGTTGCAATCATCGTTCTCAAAACATTTGCTTTCTACTTGAGCCCTTGGTATCAGCTCCTCATTTTCCCCTCCCTCCCTGCCCCCCTCCATCATGAATTCTTGATAATTTACAAATTATTATTTTGTCATGTCTTACACTGTCCGATGTCTCCCTTCACCCATTTTTTCTGTTGTCCATCCCACAGGGACGGGGTTATATGTAGATCCTTGTGATTGATTTCCGCTTTCTACCCCACCTTTCCTCCACCGTCCAGGTATTGCCACTCTCACCACTGGTCTTGAAGGGATCATCTGTCCTGGATTCCCTGTTTCCAATTCCTATCTGTGCCTGTGTATATATTCTGGTCTAACCAGATTTGTGAGGTAGAATTGGGATCATGGTAGTGGGGTGGTGGGGGTGGTGGAGAGGAAGCATTTAGGAACCAGAGGAAAGTTGTATTCTTCATCATTGCTACCCTGCACTCTGACTGGCTCATCTCCTCCCCACCACACTTCCATAAGGGAATGTCCAGTTGCCTACAGGTGGGCTTTGGGTCCTCACTCCACATTCCTCCTCATTCACAATGATATGATTTTTTGTTCTTTGATGCCTGATACCTCATCCTTTTGACACTTCATGATCAAACAGGCTAGTGTGCTTCTTCCATGTGGGCTTTGCTGCTTCTCAGCTAGATGGCCGCTTGTTTATCTTCAAGCTTTTAAGACCCCAGATGCTATATCTTTTGGTAGCTGGGCACCATCAGCTGTCTTCGCCACATTTGCTTATGCACCCATTTGTCTTCAGTGATGATGTCGGGTGGGTGAGCATCATGGACTGCCAGTTTAATAGAACAAAGTGTTCTTGCATTGAGGGAGTACTTGAGTGGAGGTCCAATGTCCGTCTGCTACCTTAGGACTAAACCTATAAATATATGCACATACATCTATTTCCCCATCATCATTTACAAATCCATTTACATATGTGAATGCCTGTATTTAGACCTCTATAAATGTCCTTTGCCTCCTAGGTCTTTCCTCTATTTAACTTTTTTATATACTCTGCTTTCATCCAAGATCCACATGGCGTCAACAGTGATAGCCCTCATTCCATATCCTCTTCTGAATCCAGAGCAGAGCACATTCTTTGGGCCAAGGCATGGGCTCCTTGTGCTGAGAACCTTCTGAACTCAGAAGAGTGAACCCAGAAGAGACTGTGATAGTAACAGCTGGCCTGACTAGCCCTCACAATAAACAGAATTGCTTGTAAGTGGAGCTAAAAGAGCTGTAACACTTGTCTGTGGAGGACAAGAGGGACCCCAGTGTGGCCTGTGCAGGGGTTGCATACCTTTCCCCACCCCAGCCAGGGGCAGTGAGTACTCAGTAGTGCAGCAACAAGAAAGCCCTGGGGAACCAGGTAATATGGCAGGAGCTGTCACTAGAGCACTAGAAGTGCATAGTGAAAGAGACTCAGGAAATGTTTTGCAGAGGTCTTTCAATTAGCAGTGAGGGTCAACAACAGAGGAGAAACCTCTAGACTCATGTAGAGCTTTCAGGAAGCACCGAGGTAGCCAGAGGCAACAATAACATGAACACATGTGGCCTGAAGCATAGAATCCCCCCCACTCCAGTGACATAAGATGGATATGGGTAATTTAGGGAAATCCATTTTATTGTCTAATGCTTGCTTACCACAAATAATAATAACTTTCACTTTATCATCATTGCGTAAGTGTCTCACGTACCTGAGTCAGTCATGGATTGAAGAATCGGTGCCAGTGGGTCTTATGGTGATGCCAGTGGGTATATGTGTCTCATTCCTAGCAGTCAAATGGATTTATGGAAGTTTCCAAAACAAAACAAAACTATACACAATTCCAAATGGATGTCAGCTTTCTAAATTACCTCCCATGTCTTGTGCCAGTAATTTGGGTGAGGATTTTAAGTTTAGCTACTTAGGCAGAATTAATGTCAGACAGGGGTTTCAAGTTAGTGGCTTGTTTAAAATCCACAATGGCTTAAAATCATTTACATGTTTCCCTGAGGTACGAGACATCTACCTGAGGTCTTGAGCGAAGTTTTGGCCAAGTAGGGGTGAGGTGATCATACAGAGTCTGTGTGGTAATGAGGTCATCATGTGGGTTCCTCAGAGAGAAGGGGAAGAAAAGGAGGTTTGTTGGGTTCTGAGAGTGGTAGATCGTTGTGTTAGTCTGGGTTGACTAGAGAATCAAATTCATTGACACTCATATGTGTGTAAGAGAGAGCTTTATACCGAAGACCAATTGTATATTAAGAAACATCCTAGCCCAGTCCAGATCAAATCAATAAGTCTGATATTAGCCCATATGTCCGATACTAGTTCATAAATTCCTTTTCAGACTCAAGCAGCCATGCAATGATGCTGATTTCAGAAATATCACAGGCCCATGGGTAGAAAGCCTTGTGGATCCAGTGGTGGTGGAAGCATCTCCAGGGCTCTGGCTCCATCAGTGTGTCTTTATGTAGCTTGTCAACAGGAATACAAAGCTGAAATTGTCTGTGTGTCCCGCCTCCAGGAACAAAGACAGCAGCTTCCAGAATCCTCAGGAGAAGGCCATGTCCACAAAGAGGCATTATTGGCTATGACCTGATTGACAGGTCCACCCGTTCACAATTTGACAGGAGATTAGGTAACCGCCTCAATAGTTATGTGAGATGGGGACAGCAGTAGGATTTTAGGAAGTCTGTCTAGAAGTGGAAAAGTGTTGGATAGTCTCAGTGAATAGTAGAGTCGGAACTGTGTGAGGTGTATAAAAATTGTGTAGATGAGTCAGAAGTGGTTGAAGTTAATTTGGAAGCAGCACTAACTGTACTCACACAAAAAGGAAATGTCTGAGCCACTGAGCCTACTAAAGTACTCAAGAGACCTTTAACTTCCCTTATAATGGGGGTGTAGATCCCTAAGTCATGTCCTTCCTGTTCATGTATAAAAAGATAAAAGGATAATGATTCCAAAATAATGAGTCCAGAGTGGGAGAAAAGGATAGAGAATATTTGGGGTTCAGAAATGCAGGCACACAAGGTGAGTACCAATAAAGAAGTTCAGGGACAATTTTTAGTTCTGGTGTACAGAGACAGGCAAATAAAGGACATTTAGGGTTTCAGTTTCAGTAATAGTCAACTAATCCCTCAGAATTTCCTTTTGGTCTCAGGGAAATGGAAATTAATGAGGTAATTAATGCATTTAGAGACTCAGGTGGTAAGGCATCTGGGAGTTACATAATTACACTGTCGTTGGAGACCTTATGTCCCCTGTAGGCAAGAGTTTGGAGTAAATATTGAATGTCAACAAGCAAGCTATGAAAAGCAGATGAGGTGAGAAGACATTTCTACACACTGTAACCAGGACAGAGCTTTAAAAGAAAGTTAAGTCTTTCAGATTTGTACCGAGGATCTAAGAAAAATTTGTAAGAGCCTCAGCAAATCTTTAAAGCATGATAACATGTGGTTATTATTTTTTTCATATGTATTAGTGTGGGTTCTCTAGAGAAGCAAAATCAGTGATATCTGTATGTAGAAGGAAATTTATTCCAAGAAATGGCTTTCGTAGTTCTAGAAGTAGGTAGGTTCAGTCTGATACAAGTCTGTAGGTCAGATGTAAGCTGGAGATTTCTCCTGACTTGTGAAGGTGTAGGAGCCGACAAACACAAAAAGGAAAGACAGGCTGGTTGATGCAGAGCAAAGTGAATCTGAGGTTAGCAGTCGGCTGATCGTTCTTGGGTTGGGCCGCCAACACAATTGGAGATCAATAAACCAGACCAAGGATCCAGTAGCAGAAGGCAAAGGAGCAAAAGAGAGCTCAGTTCAGCTGAAGATCTCTCTTATACAAAAGGCTACACCCCCAGGAAGTGTCATCAGCCTGCTTTTAGTAGATACGATACATCCAGATTACATAATATCTAATCAGCACACCTTCTGAAGGAAAAAGATATTATGGGTCAGAACAATGAGGTACACTGAAAACAAGCAAACAAACAATAAATCAAAGACTGAATTGTTGAGTATGACAGGGGTCAAAATAACATTGAATGTCTTAGGTTTCTCAAAAAAATCAACAACAACAACAACAACAAAAAACCCACAGCAAACAGAATCAATGACAGAGAGATAGATGGGAATGAGGGCAAGTCCAAAAGCATTGCTACAAGATGACAAATACTCTGATTAAACAAACAAACAACAACAAAAAACCCCAAATGTGAAGCTATTGTTTTGGGAATAAAATTAGTCTGGAGGATCAATACCAAGTTTGTGGGGTAAGCTTTCCAAGAAAATTGTCATAGGACAGTTCCCTCAAAAAATGAGCAGCTCTTGCACGCAGCTGGGGAAACCATGCCGGTCCTCTTCCATACACCAAGCAGCAGAGGGTTCTCCCTTTCAAACTGTGGGGGGATCTCCAGCCTAAAACCCGAGGCCCTACAAGTGACGGGGGGAAATTCCTGCCCACCACTGGTGGGGCTCCACGCTACTGCGGGAACATCCACCCAACCTCCCAGGTGATCTGTCTACGGTAATTCCCCCTGCCAGATACAAGCTCTAACCAACAAGGGTATACCAACATGTCCTTCTCAGTACTATAGTTGAAGAGGGAAACACCACAGGCCACCCGAGCTGCTACAAGCACTGTAGCTTACTTAGAGATCAGCCAGTGACGTGACACCCCCGTGGGCCAACAACAACCCGATGAGCATCACATGAGAGGAATATCAAACTCACAGACCAAATAATGAAATACTGGATGGCTAGGGTAAGAAGGAAACCACAGGAAGATATAGGGATAGCCTGAGCCATCAGTACAGCTACTGGCAGGTAATTCGCAGAAGGACTCATATGAATCCCCCAAGAGAGAGCCCAGTGCTCTTTCACTCTAGAAGATGGTTACAGGCTCTTCTAAAACAACACGTAAACAGCAACCAGTCCTAAAAGATTCAACCGAAAAATCAGGAGAAAGAGAAGACAAAGACAAAGAAAGAGAAGTCATGAACCTAATGATGTTCATAGAAGAAGCAGATATTGACCAACCACAAAAAGAAATTTTCAGAATGCTATTTGGAGTCATACAGGATATGAGGGAAGCAATTCAGGGAAAGAATGAAATGATAGAGGAGATAAAGGCAACGCACCAAAAGGAAATACAGGACTTAAGGGATGAAATAACAAAATCCAGTGGCAAATTGACATATTTTGCCAATAGACTTGAGAAGGCAGAGAATCACACCAGTGAACTAGAGGATAACCAGGCAGATGCCAACAAAAGCAGTCAAATAAGACAATCAGAGAACCTGAAGAAAACTTGATAGCCATGTGTGATACTATGAAGAGGAACAATATTAGAATAATTGGACTGTTAGAAGAAAACAAAACAAAGAAGTCTACAGTGAAAATAGTGAGGGAATTCTTAGAGGAAAACTTCCTCAGCTCTATAAATGAATACCAGGCAACCACTCAGGAGGCTGAAAGAACACCAGCCAGACTGAATCCCAAGAAGAAGTCACCAAGACACATAATTGTCGAATTATCCAACTGTGAGGAAAAGAAGAAGATCATAAACGCAGCTATGGAAAAGCAAACAGTCATGTATAAAAGTACTCCAATAAGAGTATGTTCAGATCTATCAGCGGAAACGATGAGGAAGAGGAGAGAATGGAGTAACATGTTCCAAAAGTTGAAGGAAAACAATGCAAACCCAAGAATACTTTACCCGGCCAAATGGTCTATTAAAATAGATGGAGAAGTAAGAGTCTCCCCCGACAAGGACAACCTTAAAGAATACATAAAAGGAAGCCCAGCCCTACAAAAGATCCTTACCAATCCAGTATGGGCAGAAAATCAACACTCATCAAGGGTAAATAAGAGACCATCACATAGAACTATACCCATAGGGCAACAAAGAGAAAACAGCCCCAAGGATAGCATTGGCTCAATAGTGGAAAGAAGGCAAACATAAGCCACACACACAACACAATCGGATAAGATAGGGAGGTAGGAAAACACCCAACACAAAAGGTACAAGATGACATCACAGAGTCCACAGATGGGTGTAATAAAATCGAATATCAATGGCCTGAACTTAGGCATTAAAAGACTGAGGCTAACAGACTGGGTCAGAAAATATAACCCATCGATCTGCTGCCTACAAGAGACACATCTCAAGCTTGCAGACAAAAAGTGTTAAGAATTAAAGGCTGGAGAAAAATGTACCAAGCAAATGGCAATGCAACAAAAAGCAGGGGTAGCAATCTTAATCTCTAACTCAATTGAGCTCAAGGTACAAGCCATAAAAAGTGACAAGGAGGGGCACTATGTAATGCTCAAGGGAACAGTAGACCAAGAACCAGTGAGCATAATAAATCTATATGCGACTAATGAGAGGCCTGCAAAATTTGGAAAATCAAATACTCCAAAAGATGAAAAAATAAATCACAGGCTCAACAATTACAGTTGGTGACTTTAAGACACCCCTCTCTGAAAAAGACAGATCATTGGGAAAGAAACTCAACAAAGAGGCTACAGATTTAAACAGCACAATTGGATGACTTAACGTGATAGATATTTTCAGAGCTCTCCACCAAAATGCAAAACAAAACAACCCAAAAAAACATTCTTTTCAAGCCCACATGGCACATATTTGAAAATAGAACATATACTGGGACACAAGCTGAACTTGAATAAATTCAAGCACATAGAGATTACCCTGTTTCCCTGAAAATAAGACAGAGTCTTCTATTAATTTTTGCTCCCAAAGAGGTGCTAGGTCTTATTTTCAGGGGATGTCGTATTTTTCCATGAAGAAGAACATGGTACACATTTATTGTTTATTGTTTTATTAAAAGAGACCTCGCACTTTCTGTCTGCTCCAGCTGTGCTGCGGCCAACAGTGAGCTGCGTGGCGGCACCTGCTGCTATGGTCCAGAGTCCAGAGTTACTGTAGTTTGGGGGGCCCTTATTTT
>NW_022103910.1:1083597-1084750 GCF_000313985.2 Echinops telfairi | reverse complement strand
ATGATCCTATGAGAATTGAGAACTACAGACCATTATCCTTAACTAACATTGTTGCAAAAATCCTTAATGAAATACTGGCCAATAAAATACAAAAGCATATTAAAAACATAATTCACCGTGATCAAGTAGGATTCTTACCAGCGATACAGGGATGGTTCAACATACAAAAGACCATCAGTATTATTCGCCACATTGGCAGGAAAAATGATAAGAACCACATGATAATATCAATAGATGCAGAAAAAGCATTAGACATCATTCAACATGCAATCTTGTTTAAGACAATCAAGAAGATAGGAATACAAGGAAAAGTCCTCAATATTATACAAGCTATATATGAAAAACCAAAAACCAACGTGGTAGTTAATGGAGAAAAGACAAAAACAATTCCATGAAAAAGGGGACTAGACAATGATACCCCTTGTACCCATTCCTACTTAACATCATACTGGAGGTCCTAGCTAACAACATAAGACAAAGAAAATATATTAAAGGTATTTATCTAGAGCAGGAAGAGGCAAAATTATCATTATTTGCAGACGATATGATTCTATACATTGACGATCCCCTAAACTCTACAAGTGGAGTGTTGGAAGCAATAGAAGAATGTGGCAGAGTGGCAGGATACAAGATAAACAAACAGAAGTCTCTCAGACTGCACTACACATCAGACAAGATCACAGAATAGACAATTAAATATAGCTAATAGCCAAGCACAAATTGAAGTACCTAGGGTTATACCTGACTAAAAACACGAAAGAGTTGTATGAGGAAAATTATAAAACACTACTACAACAAAACAAGAGTGACCTCAACAAATGGAAGAATATCCCTTGCTTGTGGATTGGCAGACTCAATATAGTAAAGACGTCAGTTCTAGGCCAAGGCACTATATAAGTTCAATGCTATCCCAATACGAATACCACCATCCTTCTTCAAAGAATAGGAAAATCTGATTATATGGAGGGGGAAGAAGCCCAGAATTAGCAGAGAACTCCTCAAGGACAAAGTGGGAGAGCTTGCTCTACCTGACTTTAGCATGTACTATACGGCCACAGTAGTCAAATTGGCATGGTATCGGTATAACGACAGATATTCAGACAAATGGAAAAGAGCTGAAGACCCAGAAATAAAAACATCAGCATACAGGCAA
>NW_022103910.1:1081256-1082478 GCF_000313985.2 Echinops telfairi | reverse complement strand
TGAGTCCGCTGAGGTAAGTTTATAAAAGAAAAGAAAAATGCAAAAGGGGCACAGGGGAAAAGCTACTGTATACAAACACTCCAGGGGTGAGGTCCAAGTAGAATGGCAAGGGCCAGACCAAATCCAGGGGTATATATGGTAGCCAAATAAAAAGGCAGGGGGGTGGGCAGGAAAGGGGAAAAAAGAGAGATGTGTGGCAAGGGAATAGGACACTGACCCACCCAAAGGGAGGGTATTGTTTGTGTCTCCAAAGGGAAAGAGGGACCAGACTTAAATCCAGTGTTCTGGGATGCAAATGCAGCATGCCGGAATGGAAAGGGGAGCCAGTGGTGGGGCCTGAGGGCTCAGCCCCCATACCAGCTATGTGGACAACTACCCCTTCCCCTAGAAGAATTTACTTTAGAGGACAGCACGGAAGCTGCAGCTAGGAGAGAGGGACATGTCTGATCAGAGCACATGGGAGTAAATGAATGAGGAGGAAGAAAGAATGGAGCACATCCTGGCCCACCAGGCCTGGAGGAAGATATCCCCGCTCTGAGCAGCCAATGCACAGTGTGGGCCATATGGCTGATCCCACTTTGAGACACGACGTCCCTCACTGACCTATGGCCCAGGGGGACAACAACTGGAGATTCAGTGTCGGGATTGGCCCAGGCTGACCCGCGAAATCCAGGCAAAACACTAAAGGCGTATGACAGAGCAATGTGGGGAGCAGAGCAGGGAGCTCCTGAGGGATTGTAAAGGATAGACTCTGAGGCCAGAGCGTGGCACCCCATCGGACTTCACTGGATGACATACCTAGAGGTCAAAAATCAGACCTTGATCTATTTTCAGGTTTTTCTTTCTTTTTTAACATTTAAAAATTTTTTCTTTTGCTTAAAAAAAAATTAATTCATTCTTTTATGGGTCATTGGTTTTCTTTTTTGTTGTCTTTTGTTGCTTTGTTTTGCTATGCCTTGCTTTTTTGTGCATATTCTTATCTCTACAGATTTATCTAGATAAGATAGGCTGGACGAACAGTCTGGAGAAGAAAACAAGACCAATGGTTCTGGGGGGACATGGTAGAGAGGAAGGCGGGAGTAAGGAGGTGGTGTTGACCAACCCAGGGACAGAGAAGCAACAAGTGATCCAAAATTAGTGGCAAGGAGGGTGTGAGAGGTCTGGTAGGGTTTCAGCAAGGGCAATGTAACTGAGAGAAATTACTGAAACCCAAATGAAGGCT
>NW_022103910.1:1072149-1080084 GCF_000313985.2 Echinops telfairi | reverse complement strand
TGAAGGAGGGGGGAGTGGGGAGTGAGGGGAGGGGGAAAATGAGGAACTGATATTAAGGGCTAAAGTAGAAAGCAAATGTTTTGAGAATGATGATGGCGACCAATGTACAAATGTGTTTGACACAATGGATGTATGTATGGATTGTGATAAGAATTGTACGAGCCCGGAATAAAATGATTAAAAAAAAAAAAAGAGCAGATCTTAACCAAAAAAGAAAATTATTGGTACAACTCTCCTGCTGTTTTTCTCACCAATGTAGCTTTCAATTTTCTTAAAACTTCTTCACAAAAAAGCTTCTTCATAATAAATAGCCATGATTATCCTGTGTCCATTGAGAAAATCTATCAAAATTATTCCAGTGCAGTCCCCCAACACAATCACCATTAACTTCCAAGCTGGCCTTTCTGACTGGCATTGAACTGGCCCAGCAGATTCCCTTGGGAGATACTGTTTGGAATGGACTATTTTTTGAAGGCTCTCTAACAAGATCAAGACAAGCATAATGCTACCATAATGTGTATATAGTTATCCACTAATTACAAGAACAGGCTTAAACACATTTTATTTTAAATAAAACATATATGGATTAACTGTAATCCTAGTAGCAATATATTTTTTCTGGAGGTTAGGGAACAGACTAGAGACTCCTGCAGGCTTACATCTTTAAATCAATGGGTCAAGTGATAACAATAATGAAGAATGAAGAAGTTACTTTAGTATTGTCTTGAGGCATCCTGGGTGGTGCAAATGCATTCATTCAACTGCTAACTTAAAAGTTGCAGGTTCAAGTCTATAAGGACTTCATAAGAAAGGCCTAGAGATCTACCTCTGAAAAATCAATCTTTAACAATAGGGCATAATTCTGTTCTGACACACATGGGGTCAACATGAGTCAGAAACAATCGGTTATTGTGTTGATATTCTGAAGCTAGAACACACCCTAGTGAATTCCCTATTCGGTCTGAAAACAAAATTGCTTGCTTGAGGCCTGCCCATATTATGAGAAGTGATCTGCTCTACTTGAGACAACAAAATTAATGATAGGTAACTACTTTATGACAGCAACTAGACTGGTGTTTGACCAAACAACTGAGCACCACAGTCCAGTCAAATGGGCACAAACAGTCCAGTCATATGGGCACAATTGTGCCCATTTGACTGGACTGTGGTGCTCAGTTGTTTGAACTATCATATCAGGGTTGGAAACTAGAGGTTTAATTACTTTGTTTCTTTGTTAAAATGTTCAGACACGTCAATATTCTCTACTATTATGCTTCTTTAAGTGGCATAACAGCATGACAGGAGCTAGACTTGGATGTGAAGAGTCCCATGCCAAGGGTGTCTTGGAAAATATTTGGTTTCAAGGAATTTTAGAGAATGCCTTGGGAGTGGTACATAAATCCTTTCAACTTTAAGAAACTTATTTTCTCAGATTTGATTTAATAAGTGGAGTGAACAGTTCAAAGGGAGTTGGGTACTTTAGTTAATGTAGTTTGTACTTGAGGGCTTGAAAGATATGGCAAGAACATGTATATTTGGAAAGTTGGGTAGTCAGTGAGAACCATTAAAGGGCAAAGGTGTGCAGGTGCAGTCAGGAGCTTCAAGGGTGAGATCCTTGGGAGAGACAGAATGAAGGACAAAGAACTGAAGAGTAAATCAGTTCCCAGCAGGCTTACTAAAATAATGAAGCTGTACAGAAAGTTGTGCAGAATGAGAGGTCTTAGTGAGACAGAAAAATGTTTCGATAAAAGGAAATCATGTAGTTGATTATCATATCCCACCAGAAGTATGGTGGTTTCAAAGGGTCAGAACAATACTGGTTCCTAAGAGGTAGAAGGTAGAGATGTCCCAAATGTCTAGTTTTCCCAAACTGCTGTATCTCAGATATCAACTATTTCTCCTTGCCTTGGTACTCTTCCCTCTTGGGTTCCATATTTGCGGAACATTTTGCAGAACTCATGAACCATCAAGGATGGCTCACATGGTTGTGGAAATGGCAAGTCCCATATCCATGGGTCAGACATCAGTCGGAAGGATTCTCTTCATTTATGTGGCTGTTTCTCACTCTCTCTCACTGACATCAAGTCAATACTATCTCATAGTGACCCTGTTCTGCTGGGCAGAACTGACCCTGTGAGTTTCTGAGACTGGGGCTCTCCTTATGGGAGTAGAAAGGCCTGGCTTTCTCCCAAGGAATGGCTGGTAGTTTTGAACTTGCAGATTGAATTCCAAGGTTTAAAAGCTGGTGAATCATGTCAGCTAGTAGGCTGCTGTTGAAGGGCCCGAGGAACCCGAAATCAGCAAACCAGATAGCAGGCTACTGATTCATGGGGCAAAGGAAGCTGGTGAATCAGATCATACAATAGGCTGCTGTTGCAGCCTGGTCAAAGAAAGAGTTCACAGAGTTATGGACTCTGAAATGTCCCAAACCCATAAGTCTAATGTCCGTGTGGAGGCCTCTCCAGGCCTACATGGCTTCATGTGATGAACTCAAACTGGTAGCTTGACTGCGTGCGCAGAAGACCTCAGAAGCTGGAGAATCAGGTCATAAAGCTGACTCAAATCCGAAGATCAGACAAAGACAAGTTACAGGACCCATAGCAAGAGAGAGCATTTTGTCAGAGCATTCCTGTGTAACTGCACACAGAACACACCCTCAAGGAAACGAAAGGTGGTGGTTTGAGTCACTTTCTAGAACGGGAGTAACTCAAGATATATCCCTCCCTGATCCTGCCTCCTTTATGTGACAGACAATTCATTTCCAAATGGGCCATAACCACAGGCATAGAGTCTGGGATTCACAACACATTACAAAAGGGGAGGCTATAGCCATAATCCACTCCCCAGTGCCAATTAGGAATATAGGTGTGCGTCTGCTGACGGGGCTTATTGTTTCTTCTTGGGTGGTAGTTGGAAAGTCATCGGGCAAATAGATTTGGGGGCTCTTGTTCTCCTTTGCAAGTTAAGATTAGGGATTCCCAAGTCAATGTCCATTTGATTTAGAAGATTTGCAAGTGTCTACATCAATGGGGATTTTGCAGGAAGCAGAAAGCCCTGACTTGTTCCCTTGCTTAAGTAATCAAGTTGTGAAATTAAACTGCATATGTTTGGCTTTTTCTGCCATGGAGACCTCATGGTGGCGTAATTGGTTTATGTATTTCAGATAGAGAACCATTCCATGAGTTTACAGTGGACTTTTGGACAACGTTTCTAATTTCTAAATAAGGAGCTAGTAGCTGAGGCAGGAGTGGATGGCCACAGAGTAATTTTAGTTCTTCCAAGTATTTTCTGATTGAGGTCTCTAGTTAGAGATGGATTCATTTCTTTGTTGCCAGAAATACTTCATCTGTGACCAATCTATTTGGAGGGGAAGACAGTGGGGATGGATTCTAAAAAGCACTCACCTGTACATAAATTTCTTGACAAGTGGTCCATTTGGTTTTTTCCAACTAAAAAGTTACAGGTCCCACTAGCAGCTACACAAGCTGATATGAATAAGGGGCCCAGAAGAATAGGCTCCCATAACCAGTCCAAATGGATTACTAAACTCTTCCCTACTCTAAAGGGGTTCCAACCCCACCAAAATTACTGCTGTGGAGTAAATATTGACCATATACCCAAACCCAAACTGACTGCCATCAAGTTAATTCCTACTCATAGTGACCCAGTAGGACAATTTAGAACTGCCCCTGTGAGTTTCTGAGATGATAACTCTTTATGGGAGTGCATAAGCTGTGTCTTTCTCCTGATGGGTGGCTGGTGGTTTCAAACTACTGACCCTGTAGTTAGCCGTCGATGTATAACCACTATCCCAAAACCATCCCATGGACTTTCCAATCCTACTACACCTTACTTCTTCTGAAGAGCTGATGGATTATAACCACCAACCTTGTGGTTAGCTGCATAGAGCTTAACCACTGGGTCACCAGGGCCCCTTAAAGGGTCCAGAAAGTCCTTCACAATAGCATGTAACTGAGCGAGTATGTTCAAGAGGGCACAGGCAAGGAAGAGGGCTGGGCAGTTGAGAGCAGGAGAGTTTTACGGAGGCAGGGCTGGATAAAGAGGAGGAGCAGGAACACCACAGGCAAAGGGAATCTGCAGAATAAGGAGGGTTCTTGTGGGGAAATGGCCAGGAGCCTCGGGAGCATGCAGAGGACTCTGGGTCAGGGAAGGATTGTAAGGCATGTCATTTGTCTCTGTAAAGTTTGAATGAGATGAGGGATGTGTTTCTCATTTTTCAACTTCTTTTTTTTTCTTTTCCAGCTTCTTTTTACTAAGCAAGATGAACTGATCAAAAATGAGAAGAGATCTTAGAGCTGCAAGACTGAAGATGATCTCAATTTAGGGAGATTCTATGAGTGCCTAAAAGACCACTGGAGTTCATCAGAAAAATCAATCAATCAATAAATGTTTTCAGTAAAGTTCTATCTTTTTTGAGGCAATGACTGAATTGACACCATAATTTGAAATATATAATCGGATGAGGGGCACATTCTAAAGGAGTTCAGATGAGTCATAAGAGTTCCCATTGTACAAGAAAGATCACTGGTATTGCAGTAATACAATGGTTAGGGATTCAGCTGTGAATGTAAATGTTGGTGGTTCAAACCCATGAGCCACTTTGTGCTGTAACAGTGAGGTAGTGTGCTTTTGTGAAAAGAAACAAAAAAGTTATAACCTTGGAAACCTTATGGGGCAGCTCTATTCTGTCTGATGGGCTGCTCTGTGTTGGATTCAATTCAAGAGCAATGGGGTGGGGATTGCACCAAGTTTAAACAAATCAAAAGAGCACTTAGCAAAGAGTCAGAATTAAATCCTTATTGTGCTACTTGGACCAGGTGTCCGGAGCACAGGGACCAGTAGCTAGATTCTGCATGGGACCCCTACTTGCCAGTTAGGAATGCATGCAGCACAATGATTGGCGAGGCATCAGCATGTAGGTGGGAAAGATGGGGATTTGGAGTGGGCTTTTGATCCCATCAAAGACACAACCCCCCCACGCAAATCTAAGAATATTGACTTTATTCAGTCCATTGTAGTAGGAGTCGAGGAGCCCTGGTTACACATTGAATTGCTAACAGCAAGGTCAGCAGTTCAAAACCACTCCACAGGAGGAAGAACAGTGCTTTCTACTCCCATAAAGAGTTACAATCTCAGAACCTCACAGGGGCAGTTCTACCCTATCTTCTAAGGTCATTATGAGTTTGCATCGATCAACTCAGTGGCAGTGAGTTTGGGCTGTTTGGGGTTATTGTAATAGAAATAACATCTTTTGTGGTTTGGGCTAGGATTTTATAGGGAGGAGTGAGCAAGTATTTAAGAAGAAAGACCTAGTGATTTAATTCCAAAACCCAGCAAATGAAAAGCCTATGGATTGCAATGGTCCAATCTACAACCAACCGTGGAAATGGCACAGGAGCTGGGCAACATTCTGTGTCATTGTCTATAAGATGGCCATGAGTCAGCAGTCAACCTGGGGGCAGCTGGCATCGGCGGGTGATTTCAGAGTGGGGCTTATTTCTGTAATCACGGGGAGTCTGCCAGCAGAACAACGCCTGGCCGGTTTAGGGGACCAACAGTTATGAGACCAAGCACGGGAGTTGGGTTTTGTGCATGGCCATGTCACAGGAAACAAGATGGCATCTTTCAGTCTGATTATGACATGTGGAGAAGGGTGAGTTCTTTCCTGGAAGCTGTTTCTTGGAACATAAAAGGGTGGGAGGATTCACCTGTGCTATTTTCTGGGAACTTAGAGCTTAGGTAAAGGTCACCATTGTCCTAACGAGGTCCTTTGTCTGCTCTGCTCCCCACCCAGCCTCTGCTGACTGATGGGAAAACAGGTAGAAGAGAAGATGAGGAGAAACAGATAGGAGCTAAGCCATGGACTGAAGAGTCCATTGAGTGGTGATGATGGCACAGCATTGCGAGTTCATGAAAGCCACTGGATTGTGTAATTAAACATGGTTAAAATGGCCAATTTTACCCAATATGTATAGATATTTACCACAGAAAATCATAAAAGATACAAAAACAAAAAACCCACAGGTGCAAAGAAAACTTGGATAAATATCAATGTGACCCTTCAAGACTCTTAGAGTCTAATTTGGTTCCTTCTGGGATTGGCTGAGGACAGCCCAAGTAGCATAGTGGGCTACTGGGTAGTGTTGCTAACCTCTTTCTTGGGGAAAAGCTGAGGCTGCCTGCAGCTGTCCAGTCTCAGAAACCCACAGTGACCCTTCCACTGCCCTATCAGGTTCCCATGAGTCTGTATAGACTCCATGGCAGTGCGTGTTTGGTCGGCGCGGAACTATTCTGAAATGGGAGGAGCAAGCAGGCTGATTTCACTCAGGGTACCTGTGACACAGGGGGTGTCTCAGGCTCGATATGAACATATGAAGACATAGGTCTCTTCTCCAGGCTAGACAATGAAATCAGTTACTCAGCCCTTCTTGCCTCTAATCACAATTGCAACTTAAAGCAACCCTTGAGTAATAAAGTCACATCATTGCATTCCCCACATGTTCTTAGCAAGATACCTGAGCCTTTCTGGGTTTGAGATAAATGTGCCTATGCTGAAAGAATAAGGCAAATAGACCCACTTTCTGAGCTGACACTACTGCAGCCAGGACCACAGGGGTGTGGGGGAAAGGGGAAAGGAAAAGGAGGAGGGTGTGTTCTGTGAAGTCCAGGGGCACGACACAGAAAAGATGGTGGTATGAATTGAGTTATTTTCCCCAAAATATGAGTTCAAATCAGAACTCCTATACTTTGTGGTAAGGAGACCTGGTGGAATAAGCATTAGATTGCTAACTAAAGGTCAACAGTTCAAACTCTTCAGTTGCTCTGGGGGAGAAATTTAAGACTTTCAGAAACCCACAGGGGAAGTTCTACCCTGTCTTAGAGGGTCAGTGTGAATCTGCCTCAACTGGCTGACTGCGAGTCATTTCTGTTTTTAAGATTCCCAGCCTCAGAACCGCATGGGGGCAGTTCTACTCTGTCATATTCGGATTCTGTGAGTCAGCATGCACTTTGTGGAAGGAACTGATCATATTTGTGAACAAGGTTTTTTTGGTTACGATAGTGAAGACACGGACATGCAGGGTATGCCCTAGAGTTAATCTAAGCAGCCCCCTAGGGTTTGCACTGAGACCAGAAAACACAACCTAGGGAAGATAGAAACCCCCTGAAGACCCTCCCCAGGAAGCGGGGCATACTGGAAGAGACGGCCTTTTCCTTGTTCCAGGGTGGACCCAGAAAGAGAGCCTTCCCCTGGAGCTGGTGCCCTGAATGTGAACACAAAGCATATGTCTGTTCTCTAAAACCACTCACTTGTGGTATTTCTGGTACAGCAGCACCAGATATGCTTTCCCAAGACACTGCTCTGGGATGGGCTGCGTTTAGTCCTCTGTTAGGAAATCTGCTGGGAAATGGGGTCACTGCCAAGAAGAGAGGCTTGAGGATGAGGACGGGAGAGCAGGAAAATGTCGGCCCACCCCCTTCTTAGAATAGCCTTGCCAGTGTCCCGGGAGCCACACTTCCTGCTGCTAACTCTCTGAGCGCCAGACCTTTCTCTGAGGAGCAGGAAGACAGCAAGCAAGCCAAGCAGAGACCTGGAAGCAGCCCTAAACAGAGATAAAGACCAGGCCCGAAGTTTGAGAGTGTTTTCTTTGCATGAGAAGGCGTGCGGAAGTGAGCGGTGATGACTTGGAGTAAACCTCAGTAAGTGCCAGAGTTCCACACACTCTAGCACAGAGTCTCACTGGCTGCAGCTGCGCTAGGCAGACTGATTGCACTGCGCGGCCATGGCTCTGTTTGGCTTCCTAGCTCTCCAACACAGACAAGCTGGGGGGTGGATGGTTTCAAGATCCCTTTGTGTACCATTAAAGCAAACTGCCTCTCTTGCTAAGGGCTGCGGAATCCCCAACTTCTGAAGCA